>NC_064615.1:587631237-587934267 GCF_023898315.1 Schistocerca nitens | reverse complement strand
TACACCGTTTGCTTCTTACATATTTTACAAACAGCAGCGACTTATTTTCAGTTATCTGTGTAATTACTAGTTTATTTTTGTAATTTCTTGCGTGTTCGAGTGCTTACTAGGTAGAACCTTTTATTTCAATAACAGTGTTTTTGTACTTATTTGCTGCGCTTAGCTTTTAAATAGTTTTTCTGGGAAAACCTAGCGTAGTTTTCGCGTCTCGTATTTCAGTGAGTGTTTCTTGATTATCAGAGTAGCTCATCAGAAGATTATCTTGGGAATTTGTCACCGTATAGAGTAGGGTAAACATAGTCATGTGTAGGGACTGTGGTTGTTGTGAGCGGACGCAAGGAGAATTGGCCACTCTTCGGGGACAGGTGGAGGCTTTGTCTGTTAGGCTCATCGAGCTCGAGGCGCAGGCGTCGGCTCGTAGTGGCGTTGGGGCAACTGTGGTGAGACCTATGCCTACTTCGGTGGCCTTGGAATCACATGGAACCCCTGATGTCGCTGCGTCTTCCGGCAGTGAGCATCTTACCGGTCAGCCATCACTCCAGGGTGAATGGCGGACAGTGGTGGGCTCGCGCGTGCCTGGCCGAAAGGCGAAGGTGGGATCTGGCCGCGTGGCGGCTGCCTTACCCCTTTCCAACAGGTACGGGGTGCTTCCTAGTGGTGATGACATCGTTTCCGAGCCACCACAGGATGCCTCGCCTGTTGGGCCAGTGGCCGATTCTCCGGCAAGGTCCCGACAGTCACAGAGGGCGGGCCTATTAGTTATAGGGAGCTCCAACGTTAGGCGGGTTATGGAGCCCCTCAGGAAAATAGCGGGTAGGTCGGGGAAGAATGCCAGTGTGCACTCGGTGTGCTTGCCGGGGGGTCTCGTCCGTAATGTGGAGGAGGCCCTTCCGGCAGCTATTGAACGCACTGGGTGTGACCGGCTGCAGATAGTAGCACATGTCGGAACGAATGACGCCTGCCGCTTGGGTTCTGAGGCCATCCTTGGTTCCTTCCGGCGGCTGGCTGATTTGGTGAAGACAACCAGCATCGCACGCGGAGTGCAAGCTGAGCTTAATATCTGCAGCATAGTGCCCAGAGTCGATCGCGGTCCTCTGGTTTGGAGCCGTGTGGAGGGTCTAAACCAGAGGCTCAGACGACTCTGCGACTATAATGGTTGCAAATTCATCGACCTCCGTTATTGGGTGGAGAACTGTAGGGCCCCCCTAGACAGGTCAGGCGTGCACTACACACCGGAAGCAGCTACTAGGGTAGCAGAGTACGTGTGGCGTGCACACGGGGGTTTTTTAGGTTAGAGGGACCCCCCCTTGGGCGAAACGATAAAATACCTGACGGCTTACCAGAGAGAACATTATCATCGTTGATAAAGAACGTCCGTCCTCAGAGACCAAAAACAGGAAAAGTTAACGTAATATTGGTAAACTGCAGGAGTATCCAGGGCAAGGTTCCTGAATTAGTATCTCTTATTGAAGGAAATAGTGCGCATATAGTATTAGGAACGGAAAGTTGGTTAAATCCGGAAGTGAACAGTAACGAAATCCTAGACACAGAATGGAATATATACCGCAAGGATAGGATAAACGCCAATGGTGGAGGAGTATTTATAGCAGTAAAGAATTCAATAATATCCAGTGAAGTTATTAGCGAATGCGAATGTGAAATAATCTGGGTTAAGTTAAGTATCAAAGGTGGGTCAGATATGATAGTCGGATGCTTCTATAGGCCACCTGCATCAGCAACCGTAGTAGTTGAGCGCCTCAGAGAGAACCTGCAGAACGTCGTGAAGAAGTTTCGTGATCATACTATTGTAATAGGGGGAGACTTCAATCTACCAGGTATAGAATGGGATAGTCACACAATCAGAACTGGAGCCAGGGACAGAGACTCTTGTGACATTATCCTGACTGCCTTGTCCGAGAATTACTTCGAGCAGATAGTTAGAGAACCAACTCGTGAAGCTAACGTTTTAGACCTCATAGCAACAAATAGACCGGAACTTTTCGACTCCGTGAATGTAGAAGAGGGTATCAGTGATCATAAGTCAGTGGTTGCATCAATGACTACAAGTGTAATAAGAAATGCCAAGAAAGGAAGGAAAATCTATTTGCTTAACAAGAGTGATAGGGCACAAATCGCAGAATATCTGAGTGACCACCATCAAACGTTCATTTCTGAGGAAGAGGATGTGGAACAAAAATGGAAAAAATTCAGAAACATCGTCCAGTACGCCTTAGATAAGTTCGTACCGACTAAGGTCCAAAGCGAGGGGAAAGATCCACCGTGGTATAACAATCATGTACGAAAGGTACTACGGAAACAAAGAAAGCTTCACCATAGGTTTAAGAGTAGTCGAATCATAGCTGATAAGGAAAAGCTGAACGAAGCGAAAAAGAGCGTAAAGAGAGCAATGAGAGAAGCATTCAACGAATTCGAACATAAAACATTGGCAAACAATCTAAACAAGAACCCTAAAAAGTTTTGGTCATATGTAAAATCGGTAAGCGGATCTAAATCCCCTATTCAGTCACTCGTTGACCACGATGGCACCGAAACAGAGGACGACCGAAGAAAGGCAGAAATACTGAATTCAGTGTTCCGAAACTGTTTCACTGCGGAAAATCGTAACACGGTCCCTGACTTCAGCCGTCGCACGGACGCCAAAATGGAAAATATTGAAATAAACGATATCGGAATTGAAAAACAACTGCTATCACTTAGTAGCGGAAAAGCATCCGGACCAGACGAGATACCCTTAAGATTCTACAGTGATTATGCTAAAGAACTTGCCCCCTTTCTATCAGCAATTTATCGTAGATCTCTGGAAGAACGTAAAGTACCTAGCGACTGGAAGAAAGCACAGGTCGTTCCCATTTTCAAGAAGGGTCATAAATCAGATGCGAATAATTATAGGCCTATTTCACTTACGTCAATCTGTTGTAGAATAATGGAACATGTTTTGTGTTCTCGTATTATGACGTTCTTAGATAATACAAATCTCCTTCATCATAACCAACATGGATTCCGCAAACAGAGATCATGTGAAACCCAGCTCGCCCTATTTGCCCAAGAAATTCACAGTGCCGTAGACACTGGCGAGCAGATTGATGCCGTATTCCTGGACTTCAGGAAGGCATTTGATACGGTTCCGCACTTACGTTTAGTGAAAAAAATACGTGCTTACGGAATATCGGACCAGGTTTGTGATTGGATTCAGGATTTCCTAGAAGAAAGAACACAACATGTCATTCTTAACGGTTCAAAATCTGCAGATGTAGAGGTAATTTCGGGAGTACCGCAAGGAAGCGTGATAGGACCTTTATTGTTTACAATATACATAAATGACTTAGTTGACAACATCGGTAGCTCCGTGAGGCTATTTGCAGATGACACGGTTGTCTACAAGAAAGTAGCAACATCAGAAGACTCGTACGTACTCCAGGAAGACCTGCAGAGGATTAATGAATGGTGCGACAGCTGGCAGCTTTCCCTAAATGTAGATAAATGTAATATAATGCGCATACATAGGGGCAGAAATCCATTCCAGTACGATTATGCCATAGGTGGTAAATCATTGGAAGCGGTAACGACCGTAAAATACTTAGGAGTTACTATCCGGAGCGATCTGAAGTGGAATGATCACATAAAACAAATAGTGGGAAAAGCAGGCGCCAGGTTGAGATTCATAGGAAGAATTCTAAGAAAATGTGACTCATCGACGAAAGAAGTAGCTTACAAAACGCTTGTTCGTCCGATTCTTGAGTATTGCTCATCAGTATGGGACCCTTACCAGGTTGGATTAATAGAAGAGATAGACATGATCCAGCGAAAAGCAGCGCGATTCGTCATGGGGACATTTAGTCAGCGCGAGAGCGTTACGGAGATGCTGAACAAGCTCCAGTGGCAGACACTTCAAGAAAGGCGTTACGCAATACGGAGAGGTTTATTATCGAAATTACGAGAGAGCACATTCCGGGAAGAGATGGGCAACATATTACTACCGCCCACATATATCTCGCGTAATGATCACAACGAAAAGATCCGAGAAATTAGAGCAAATACGGAGACTTACAAGCAGTCGTTCTTCCCACGCACAATTCGTGAATGGAACAGGGAAGGGGGGATCAGATAGTGGTACAATAAGTACCCTCCGCCACACACCGTAAGGTGGCTCGCGGAGTATAGATGTAGATGTAGATGTAGAAAGCGTTCTGGGCATCGGTTACAGTGGATATGAGCTGTCAGTGGAATCAGAGATGCAAAACCAATTGAAATATGTGTTAATTAGGGCATCATTTGTATTCTGTTTGAGTTGTCTGAACTGTTCACCATGCTTTCAGCCTGATTAATTAGTATTGAAATAATGTTCACACAACACACAGATCTAACCGTTGTGATTGCGTCACTCACTGTTCACACACAATCAAATTTTATACTTGAAGGATAATAAATTTTAGTTGAGTCAAACTTTACAGTCACCTTACTGCGGATTATTTAGTATTGCGAATAATGAACTAATAAATGAATGAATGACTTCTGTATGCAACGCATGATCATTTAAATTATGTGCAAAAACACAGGGTTTGAGCAACATTTCAAGTGGAGTACACCAGCAACTACAGGTACCAGAACCTCATGAGGAAGTGGAAAATTTAGATCTATTTGCACACTTTGATTAAAGGAATTTCTACAAATACTTAGCTGTGATTACCAATCAATATCACGTTTCAAAAGAATGAGGTCAACTATACAAGATTTAATTACATTGTTACCATTAACTGCATACGCTCATTCAATTCCATGTTCTTTTGAAGTATTGTAACTCAATTACGGTTGTCTATCTTCATAATGAAAGACATTTCCATAACATTTAATGCTCCTGATATAGTGCCATAATGAAAACAATGCACAGAGGGGTCCAGAAAAACGTAGACACTATTTTACAGTTAATAACTTATTAACAAAATGACATATCACTGCAGTGTGCGTGGTACCATAGTCTATTCCTTTCTCCACAGATCTTGGCACGAGTTTCCGGCAGATGAAATTGCAGCTACGAATGAAGTAAAACTCCCGTTTAATCAACGCATGATCGTATTTAAGTGGTACCGCAAGTTCGAATATATGACAGATGCTGGCGTCATGTGTACGGAACTCAGCCACCGACACGTGCAACAATTTACTGTATATAAATAAAATAAAATTATGAGGCAAATTTGAAGCCGACGGTACTGTTCGGGATGTGCATAAGGAAGGATCTGGCCGACCAAAGATAACAATTTGTCCAACCTCCAGGACCGCTGTGTTGCAACACAGGTCACCTCAAAAATTTGTAAAGCAGGCTGAAGGTGAAAGCGGACTAAGCGGATCAAGCATACGACGAATTCTGAAGGCTGCAAGGTGGAAAGTGTACATTCCCAGATGACAGCACACTATTAACGAGAACGACCAGGATAGAGGATAGAGTACTGCGAGTGGTTTGAAGGCATGCTTCACGAGGATGAACGGTTTGCTGGGACGGTTATCTGGTCTCAATAGGGGCAATTCAAACTAAGCGATACTGTCAACCACAACAATTGCGTTTACTGGTCTCTTAAAAATCATCACATTCATGTAGACGTACACGTTAATCTACCGGGCGTTAATGTGTTGTGTGGTCTGTCATCACACACTTTGACTGACCCATTCTTCTTTGAAGTTACCGTAACCTAGTGAGATGTACCTTTACAAGCTGCAGACAACGATTTTACCTGCCATCCAAATGTTTGGAAATGAAAGATTTTACCTACCAGAAGACGGCTCCGCTTACTTCCACCTGAATGAAAATCTACCTAGACGATGGATACGTCGAAGAGCAGCTGTTGAGTACCTGCCACAGTTTCCATACCTTACATCACTTGACTATAGAGAATCTATGGGGGAGCTTGAAAAATCGAGTGTATCAAGGGAAGTCAGCTACACTTAGCGAGCTACGAAAAACCATCGAGGCGTCCTGTGCGGCTATCGCACTGGCGACACACTGACAGCCTTAAATTGGTCAACAGTTCAGCATCATCTACGTTGTTTAGCTGGAAATGAGGGTAACTTTGGACACGTAAAATAGGCACGAATTGTAACGGTATGTCATTTTGTTCCATTAATATCGATTACCAAATTTTTTCTGGACCCCAGTCCATATAAAAGTCAAGAAACTGACTAAACGAAAATAAATCTTTCACATTTCAACAAGATGTGTGGTAAAGTGAAATTTATCTGTGTAGAAGCTTAACGATACAAATAATTAAAATATTTTGTTTTTAAAACATGGCAATAGCAATTTAACAGTTGAATAGACCTATAACAGATGTGTAAAGATACTAATCTAAAAGCTCAGTTATGGCTTCTTCTCTCAGAAAAATATCATTGACTACTGCATCATCTGACATCGATGTCATTAATAGAATGACAAGATATTGTGAGTAAAATGTATGAGATTATTTAATGATATACAACAACATCAAAATTCATTTACTGCTCACATTAAAAAAAATGACAGAAATTGTCAACTTTGTTCCAAACTGAAGGTAATAAACCGTTTCATACAGTATGTTGATTTATTAAGTATGTCACATAGTTTGTTGTACTGGAGACATAGCATATTCAGCCACTGTAAGTACTCAAAAGTTTATAAAGATGTTTCACACTACAGTACCCTCTTTTCTAAGCCAAACGTATGGCTTCACAAACAATAATTTTATAAACAAAACAAAAATATACTGTACATAACAGATCATCCCACACAGCATCACTAATGCTGTAAAGACCAGTAAACAGAATACACATTTCAAATTTATTTTCCAATTTCTTTCTACAGCTGAATGACAGTTTATTTTTATGAGTTTTTCAAAAGCTTGGCCACCTGATTTCTTGAAAAATCAGAGCTCCGGTGAAGGATTATCAGTTAGAAGATATCGTGATGGAATCTGTATCAGGGTTCCTTCAACTCTGACTTACCCTGTTATTGCCAAAGCCAAGCAAACCGTCAATCTTATATTGATCTAAGCCTCTCTCAAACAATGTTAGAAATACTGCCCCTAGCATTTTCTTTCAGAGCATCCTTGCCTGGTACTTAAATTTTACTACAAGTAAAAAAAGGCCGCCGTTCTTGATTAACATAATCCATTGGACCAATGTAATGTGGCCGCAACAGATAGTGCTGTTATGTGACTGGATGAATGTAACGACTGAGTAAAAATCAGTTAAAATATTAAGCATAATTATTATTAATTTTTATATACTGCATTCAGAACAGAAGGTACATAAATCTCTTGCCCCTTTGTGTCTACGTAAATAATGAATATATCTGAAGCCCTTACTCTTACGGAATGTTCTGACAGAAAGGATACTAAGCCGTTGTTACTACACAGACGTTATATACCATGTGCAGAAGAATGAAACCGGAATTTCCCAACAGATGGTGCTAGCCGTCAGTGTAGTGCCCGTGAGACCGCGTCTGCAGCGCCATTTGCTTCCTGTAACGGCTGACGACGAATTTCAACACACGGTAACACAAGTTCCACACATCGGCACCCATTTCAAACCTGTCAACATGTCGAGATTTGTGCCCACTAGCTACCATTTGCGGACAGCGTTAGTTTTCTGTCATCATTTGAGAAAACTGCAGCAGAATCGCATCGAATGCTTGTCGAAGCAGTGTTCCGAGTGGTTTTAAAAACTTCAAAAGTGGTGATTTTGACGTGAGAAACGACGAGCGTGGGAAACCACCGAGAACGTTCGAAGACGAGGAATTGCACCTACTAATGGATGAAGATGATACTTAAACTCAACAGGAACTGGCGGAAAAATTGAATGTAACGCAAAAAGCTGTTTCTCTTCGGTTGAAAGCTTTGGGAAAGGTGCAGAAAGTGGGAAAATGGGTTCCGCGTTAACTGAACGAAAGCAAGCATACCGAGAGACCAGTTGTGAAATGCTACTCGCCAGATACAAAAGAAAGTCGTTTCTCCACCGAGTAGTGACAGGTTATGACAAATGGTTATATTCTGAGAATCCTAAGCGCCGTCAATCATGGGTGAATCCAGGCAAATCATCGACGTCCACTGCAAGACCAAATCGCTCTGGAAAGAAGACAGTTTGGTGGGATCAGAAGTGTGTCATTATTATGAGCTGCTAAAACCTGGTGAAACTGTTAACACTGGTCGCTACCAACAGCAAATGATCGATTTCAATCCGGCGTTACTTGAAAAACGACCGGAATGTATTAAAAGGCAACACAAAGTTATATTGCTCAATTGTAAGGCCTCATCAAACACAGCCAAACGGGTAAGAGAAACGATTGACGCCTTCAGTAGGGAAATCCTAGGGAATACGACTTATTCTCCAGACTTATCTCCGTCCAATTATCATCTGTTTGCAACACTGGGACACGCTGTCGCTGTACAGTGCTTCAATTT
The DNA here is from genome assembly GCF_023898315.1 of Schistocerca nitens. Taxonomy (NCBI): domain Eukaryota; kingdom Metazoa; phylum Arthropoda; class Insecta; order Orthoptera; family Acrididae; genus Schistocerca; species Schistocerca nitens. Next base: position 587,925,820 of record NC_064615.1, on the reverse strand, counting down.
GTATTAAAATGTACGAAAGTGGCTCGCTGAATGGTTCGCTTCAAAAGAAGAACAGTTTTTTTGGCATGACATTCATAGCCTGCCGGAGAACCGGGAGAAATGCATACAAAACAATGGAGGTTATCTTGAATAAAATATTGTTTATTAGTTTCAAACAACAGATTTGTAATTAGTGCAACCAAATTCCGGTTTTATACTTCTACACCTGGTAAATTGACAGAGTAAAGCCTGTCGTTTTGTTACTAAGTTTGTTTTTTCTTCTTGATAGTCAGACTTCAGGTGTGATGTGAATATGCAGTGTTCAGACTCATTTAAATGTTCACAAACTGTCCTTACAGCGAGCCTTGATACTTTCCTAAATTTACAACTCATGGAATCAAAATGCTATCACAATCATTGTATGTGCTAAACAGAGAATTGCAAAATTTGCTCATAAATTATCATCAAGCGTAATCTGAATTGTTAAATTTTAATCTTTTATAAACCTCATTTTACCATGTGGAGATGTTACTTACATTGTCAACTATCCATTCAACAGATTAGTAATTTATGAGTAACATTAGACAAATTATTGAAATTCACAGACTAGTATTAAACAACATAAATGTTCAAACTAATGAACTAAAAAATAATTTTCTTATAAATAATGATTGATTAATATTTTCCTGTTTTCCGATGTATCTCTTTAATTTTATATTTTTTGTCTATGTGACAAACAGTTCACGTTGGCCGGAACAAAGTTCTAGGACTTGGTTAGAATAAAATCTTCTCATTCATACATAAGCCAGCTTTCGACTAAGTGCTCTTTGGCCATTGTCAAGGTGTAACAGACCGCCGTGTGGTGACTGGCTGATCCTTACACTAGTGTCATTCCTTCTGTGACGTCACCAGTGCTCAGTCCATAGCAGTATAAGGCAATGTTTTCATCCCGCGTCTGATGTAACCTTGTTATGCCTGAGTCCCATGCAAACCCCAATCTTTATTGAGAGTTTTAATAGACAATATGATTTCTATATCTTCTTTTATTGTTCTCTACCAGAAACCACTACCCATCGTGTTGGAAGAGACGTCAATGAACAGTTTTATGTCAGTTTCCAGCAACGGCTGATTCTCATGGACGGAGTAGTCGCAGACTACTCTCACGTCCAGCCAAGCGTTGTTGCGTCGTGTATACAGTCTCCAGATGTAATACTGTCAGCACTCAAATGATATTTTCTAAACGCCGTGACTTCCGGGGCTTGAGAAAAGTAATTTAGGTTTCAGAATTCCTGAGGTTTACAAAAGGAGGTAAGTCACTGGAAAATTTCAAAGTTCGAAACAGATTCACTCGAGCCGAATTGTATGTCCACAACATCAGCTCCAATTTTTAGTCTCAGAGTTAGCATGTAAAATAATTCAAAGTCTATACCAGTCAACTACAGATATCCGACAATGCAGTGAATTCCAAGTTCGCGCCATGTCCTCTCTTTTCTGAATCCTTTTGAAATGAAGTCGCACTTGATAAAAGCATCTAAATCACTACACTCCGCAATCGGGTGTCATAGTCTAACAAATACGCGCAACCTTACGTTTGACAGAGCTTCTTCCTCGTAAACCGTACTTGGATATTGCCCCTAGTGTGACTAACTTCCCACAGCACCTGAAATCAAATTTTGTTTTAACCTTTAAATTATAAATGATACGTTAAAACATCAAAACGAGCATGGCCATGTGCCGATAATGGTGATGCTAGTAGTGTAAGTCTTATACACGTCCCAGTAACATTAATGTGACCACCTGTCAAAAGCCTGAATATCCACATTTTTTAGCGCCGACAGGTGCGAGATGTGCAGGAAGAGTGTCAGTGAGTTTTTGCAAGGTACCGCTAGCGATGTGGATCATAACTGAATTCCAGACCCGTGGCCATCTGCGCTAGGTTTCACGATTGAGAATCCACGATGCGAACAGCCCCATCGAGGTGATCCCAATGATTCTCTATTGCATTAAATTCCGGATAGTTTGGTTGCCACGGGAATACGGTAAACTCATCCTGGTGCTCTTCGAACCATGCAGGTCCACTGCAAGTTATTTGACACATTGTGTTTCCCTGCAGGTACATGCCATCGTGCCGAGGAAAAATAAACTACAGTTAGCGGTGAACGCGGCCCCGAATGGTTGATCCACTGTGCCTTCAACAATTACGATATCACCCAGAAAATGACAAGGAACATTTTCCAACCTATAACGATCCATTCTCCGGCCTGGTTGCTTACGATAATTACTGCAGGGCCTTAACGCCAAAGGTCATTGTCTGATGAAGCTTAAAGCGTCATTTAGGTGAAAAGGTCACCTTTTTTCCATTCAGTGGATGTCCAGTTGCGGTGTTGGCGTGCAAAATCGAGCCTTCGTCGTCGATGAATAGCATTCATCATGGTTAGATGAACCAGGCCCTTGTTGCACAGGCCCTTACGCCTCAATGTTCGCTGAATGGCCGTTCAAGAGACACTGTTCGTAGCCCCTTTGTAGAACTGGGCGGTCAGTTGGTCAACTGTTGCACGTCCGTTTGGCTGGGCGAATTCCAGCAGGTGTTGTTGGTCGTTAGTGCACCACAATTTGCTCAGTACCGGTTTTGGATAGCGCCATTTTTCCACGCACGGTGTACCTTAGCCACTGCGGCACGTGAACAGTTTACAAAGTTAGCCGTTTCGGAATGCTTCCACCATTGGCCCAAAAGTTATGGTCAGATCCTTTTGGAGTCAAATAAATCGCTCACTTTTCTCATTACCACAAGCTTTATATCACATTAATGTGACTGGGACATGTAGTAGAAGATCTTCCCGATGATACTTAATTGCAAGTTCTCAGAAGGCATAATTTTTTGTAAAGTACTGGCAATTAAAACTACACTAGGAATTATAGTAAATAAAGACAGTTTACTTGTTGTGTGTACACAATATAATTTTAGTGGCCAGTAGTGTATAATTTAGTAGTACAGATTTATGCATCAATGTGAGCATGGCCATCTGACTGCCAAACGCCTTGCTGTAACTGTATTTCAAGTACACGGAGGAATATTGTTTCTTGCGCACGTACTGACAATTTTGAAATTAGTAGCAAATAAAACTTTGACTGCAGTGGACTATTGACGAAAGTCTCCAAACGATATTGCTTGTATGGATTTGGATTACACAGTAAATTACTATCATAGTGCACATAATAACCACTCACATTTTCGCTCATAAAACTAAACTAATAATTGTGAATTCGGCAAGATAATTATTTCTACAAGGAATCCCGTGCAAGGCTGGCGCTGCCGTAGGGTTCAGCAGGCTCAGTGAGTGGCGCTCGCAGATTACAGGCGACTGTAATACTCAGTGGGGGGCTCACGAAAGAATTCAGGTTGTGGGTATCTTTAAAAAGTAACAGTCATCATGAACATGAATGTCATTGAACGGGCTGTGTTCAACAATAATTCCATCTTCGTGACTGTGGTTTACAAAAATGTATTAATAAAAATTTCAAATTGTGCCTGATATACAGGACTTTTAATGTTAAAATACAATTCTTTGACACACAGATATTCACTATAGTGGCTCTGCATGGCCTCATGCCAACACACAGTATTTGACTATTTAAAAGAAACATCTGTGCAACAATACACATCTTAACGTAAGGGCCATGCCTGAAGTGTGCATGCGTGTTAGCCATGACATTCATCAAATGTCTGCTACTCGGGTATTGGCTGAAGTCGTGGCTTAAGACATTCACTTATAGCCACGGGTATACAAGATCGATAGGACAAGGCAAATAAAGATTAGAGCTAGAGGGACAGTCATACTACTAGGAATAATCGTCGGTGCCTGTAATCTTGGTCGTTCCAATTAGTGATATTCCGCATCAAGAGTGATTTGTCCATGTTCTTGAACTAATAATTTACAACTGAGTCTAAAAGTGGAATCTTAGAATTGTTGGGTAAAACCGGCAAGCTGTCTGGGTGTGGTAACACATTAGGTATTTCAGGCAGATATAACACAAAAGGTTTAAGACTGGCGCTGTGGGAGTAGGTTAAATGAGTAGAAAGCCTAACAGTGGGCGTAACCATGCCGCAAGAAGGAATGTTAAACAGTAATCCATTGTAGGTCTGAGACAAGAGAGTAGACTGATATCTGATCAGAAATGCTGAGCTAGTCTGTGGAACTAAGTGCAACTAACTGTTTCGAACAGGGACGACCAAGATTCGAACCTCATAAGGATGAGGAGGGGCTTTAGTCTCTTCTAGGAATAGTGCAATTTCACAGTTTCTTACTCCAGTATTAAATGATAGGCTAGAACACATGTAATAATTAGTGTGGTACCAGACTGAAAGGCATAAAGAGATATCGCTGCATGTGTCTGACGATCTTTACTAACGATCAGGACGTCCTTCGGCTGCCAGAGGACGTGCTTCTGGGTGGCTGGCCAGGAAGCCGGGAGTAGTGTGTAGAGGATAACACTCGAATTCAGAATTAGTACAAGTGACAGACAAAAGTATTGGCGCCTGCAAAACGTCTACCGATCGCGACAAGTAGCCTACACCTTTGCAACGTAATAATAGTACGGCAGAATTTATTCCCGTATGGGGTAAACCACTTGCATTGGCGAAAAGAAGTCAATGCAGACATTAGTTAGCATTTGCAAAAACCGATCATCGGGTAATAAGTTATTTTTGTTGTAAAGCTAGCCGAATAATAGCATGCAATACAGTAGCACGTAGATGGGTGGCGTGGCTGTTATACAATAGAATTTGTAGTGCCTTAGTTACTTCCAGGGTAGCTGTTAAGTTTGATAGCTCCTGGTGAATAGTAACCAGTTCATGCTGGACTGAATGCCTCTGTTCCTCCTATTGTTGTATTACTTCTGTAGCTACAGTACGAATTTCTCTGGTGGTAGGTGTCCTCGATATGTACGAGCTGCAAAAGCTGGCGTACAAGTGTTTCATGGTTTTGCACAGTAAAAGAAGTGACTTTGTCGAAGAGTTTTATTCCAACTACCATAATCACGTTGGTCAGGAGTGCCAAATATTGCTTTCAGCACAGCGCAGCCTACTTTCAACCAAGATGGCTTGTTGCATTTCAGCGGTATGGCGTCCGCAATGCTTCACACTTATTTATTTGTGGCTATAAGGTACGAAGCGTTCCGCTTCGCAATAATGTTCCGCACGGCATCAATTAAAAAATGTTCAAATGAGTGTGAATCACGAAGGGACCAAACTGCTGGGGTCATCGGTCCATAGACTAACACACTACTTAAACTAACGTATACTAACTTAAGCTTAGAACAACACACACACCCATGCCCGACGGAGGACTCGAACCTCCGGCGGGAGAGGCCGCGCAATCCATGACATGGCCCCCTAGACCGTGCGGCCACTCAGCTGGTGATACAAGTATAGTAATTACACCCAAGAAGCAAGAATCAGCTGAGGAAATTGCAAACAATGTCTTTGAGAAAATTATTAAGTGGTTCTCTGCAAATGGACTCTCACTAAATTTTGAGAAAACACAGTTTATACAATTCTGTTCAATAAATGGCATATCTCCATTGATGAATATAGACTATGAACGGAAGTCTGTTGCTAAGGTAGAATACTCAAAATTTCTGGGTGTGTGCATTGATGAGAAACTGATTTGGAAGAAACACATCGATGATCTGCTGAAACGGTGATGTTCAGCTACTTATGCTATTAGGGTTATTGAAAATATTGGTGATAAACATATCAGTAAATTAGCCTACTATGCCCATTTTCATTCACTGCTTTCATATGGCATCATATTTTGGGGAAATTCGTCATTAAGAGAGGAAGTATTCATTGCACAAAAGCGTGTAATCAGAATAATAGCTGGAGCCCACCCAAGCTAACCTTGCAGACGTTTATTTAAGGAACTCGGGTTATTTACAGTACCTTCGCAATACATATATTCACTTATGAAATTTGTCATTAATAACCCAACCCAATTCAAAAATATCAGCGAAGTGCATAGCTACAACACTAGAAGAAAGGATGATATTCACTATTCTTGATTAAATCTCACGTTAGCACAGAAAGGGGGGAATTATGCTGCCACGAAAATCTTCTGTCATTTGACAAATAGTATTAAAAGCCTGACAGATAGCCAACCAACATTTAAAAGCGAATTAAAAGAATTTCTGAATGATAACTCTTTCTACTCAATAGATGAATTCTTATATATGAAGTAGTAACTGTAAAAAAAATTAAATAATGATTTTATTATTTTGTGTAAGGCAAACATGTTAAAGTGACACGTTGCACATCATTACGAAATGTCGTATTCATTATCTATGGAACAAGGATTAATGTATGTATATGTATGGCATTAATCGATTAGTAATTTGTTGTGTGCTGTTTTCTCTTCTTATAAAATTGCCGAGTCCAATATCCAACTGCTGAAACATTAAACCCGATGATTATGAGTGGTTTTCTAAAGCTGGGGGAGGGGGGTGGGAGGCATTCGTTACACTAGTCAGCAGAGAAAACATACTACAGCACCTCATCGTAAGGATCCGCAGCAGCTGATGAGAGTGCGATGATCATGAAGTGTTTCAGTGAATGAGGTTTCACTTTTTGATGAGACTTTAGAAGCAGCAGCGTCAGATAATAGACGGGTGGCCTACAATAATACACACCATGTTTCATTAGGGCGAGTTAGTTCTAGCACTATTTCATTTAACCAGCTAACAACGCAAAAAATTTATTTCGCATAAGATAAGTGGTAGCAGGGAGAATGTCGGTAGGTAGTTACCTGTATGACTGTGAACGAAATAGTGACGTACGCTATGCGGAATATGACAGCGTGAAGCGCTGAATTTGGACAGCAACTGGTGGAATGAGCCACGTTCATTTGTGTAACGATACTACTTCACGTCAACCCCTCGAAGTGGAAAAAGGGGGAATATGAGGCACTGTGCGGTTCTGAATGCTTACAAACCACGTGAGTTGATGGTCACGTGGAAACGGATGTAATTTGACGCTTGAAACCGTTTATTTTACGACCGACACATTAGGTCAGGAAATCGATAGGGTGGCAAAATGTGGTGGTTGGGAGTGGAAAGTATCGGAAAAATTCGAGCAGGCTCAGCAGCAAGATTGGGTGTATGGTTACTCAAATGGCTCAAATGGCTCTGAGCACTATGGGACTTAACATTTGTGGTCAACAGTCCCCTAGAACTTAGAACTACTTAAACCTAACTAACCTAAGGACATCACACACATCCATGCCCGAGGCAGGATTCGAACCTGCGACCGTAGCGGTCACGCGATTCCAGACTGAAGCGCCTAGAACCGCACGGCCACACCGGCCGGCTATGGTTACTCAATAGCCAACATTTCCTAACAGTGGCTAAGAGAGAGACAGGAGGATGATATAAGTAGTTCACCGAAATGGATCCCAGGTTTAGCATGGGAATCAATTAGTAGTGGTCTCTGCTGCTGTTATAATCGTGAGGCCTGGTGTGGGACACAAGGAAAGGAGGGTTGTCTCCCTGTAATTGCCCAAACACTCAGTGACTGTGCCTGAATAATTTGTTTCAACCTTCAAAACATCCGTCGTCTGCTTGGTCGATGGACCGAGACGTCGCCCATGCCTTACGGTAGACCAGGGTGAAACTAATTACGGAATACTGCGGTAAGGGAGGAGCAGTACCTCGTTGTTGTTGGATGGAAAAGATGAGATAGTTTCGGTACTGTTGCAGCGACTCATTTCAGATTATTCTGGGCTGATCAGTCCTCGACAAGAGAAGGAAGTACAAAACAGAGTTGGTAACGTTGCGACAGGGTAAAAAATACAGAGGATAACTCAAAAACTTACTGCAGTTGCACGCAGTTACGGATACGCGCCTGGTTTTCACCGGTGGAATGGATACGCGCTGCGTACACCATCAGTTGGGGGAAGGAACCACGTTATCAAAAGTCATTTCAGCTCACACTGTTCAGCGTAGGAACAAACGAACACTCCCCCGCATGTTAACTAGCAAACGCCGTGTCTCCAAAACTGACCGTTTCCTCAGTATCAAGCGTCATGGTCACTCAATGATGTTACGACAATCTGATCTAGTGCTTATGCGCCTCTAGCGCAGTAATGCTGTTAATGAAATCACCAATCATAGATTTTCCTTGTCGCAGTTAACTACTGCCACCTCTTATGGAAATAACCCTCGCTAACACCGCTCAATTAGAATTTTTGCCATAACCCAAATCAAAGGGGAATGTGGCAATTCACTTAGGGTGTGCGTGTTCCATTTCAGATCCAACACCATGCAGTAACACCTTTGGTTGGAGCAGGGCTAGGTGGTAACTCTAGCGGCGGCACAGCTGGACCGTGGTACGGCTTAAGCCAGTCTTCATGCACTGTCGCAGTATGATCAGACAACTCAGTTTACGGGGGATGTCATTCGTAAAACAGGGTAAAGGTCCTCATACTGAGGAGTGAACTTTTTAGCAATTCCCTGACTTACTACTTGATTTCGGAGCAGCACAAGAGCACCGGGTTTATACTGCGGAAGCGGAACCCCTTTTTTACTACATTGCAACTGTCTTGGAGTAGTTTTGGCATTGTTTAGCTTAACCTGATTCCAAAGTGACTAAGACTTTACTTCGGTCATATTCACATCACGTGGGAGTTTATCGAGTTCAAGCGGGGAGTTTACGAGCCTTCCGTAGATTGCCTTGTAGGTTGTATACCCTGTTGACTCGTGCATAAGCCTGCTACATGCTGGAGTGACGTATTTGTCACATTATGCATGACTTTTCGTCACGTAATGACAGAGCTATCGCTTTATGGACGCTTTAGAGGCCGCCGTTACCCTGCGGACGAAAGGGTGTTGTGAGCCAATTTTTAATTCTTAACAGTTTACATATTTGTACAAATAGGGCAGACATGGAGCTGGAACCCTGGTCAGTTAACTATAGCGACGGGGCTTCCGAACAGGAGAACCAAGTGACTAACAAAGGTGCAAGCAATCGTTTAGTGGTTCGTTTACTGCTTGCTCAGTATACATAATGAATAACATCGGGGATAGGCTACAGCCCTGTCTCACTCCCTTCCCAACCACGGCTTCCCATTCATGCCCGTCAGCTCTTACAACTGCCATCTGGTTTCTGTACAAATTGTAAATAGGCTTTCGCTCCCTGTATTTTACCCCTCTCACCTTCAGAAGGTGGCAATGAGAATTACAGACACGAAAGAACTGTGTTTTATCTACACACCCTATTTTTCCACTTAATCTCCAGTCCGTTCTATGCCTTCCTCCAGCTCGAAACAAGGGCGTGTACACCCTGTCGGTACCAATCCTTGTCCAGGTCACGGAGCCAGTGCTTCACTGTGTGACTCACCTCCTCATCGTTCTCAAAACGTATTCCACGAATGGCATCCTTCAATGGCCCAAACAAGTGGAAGTTCGAGGGAGCTAGGTCAGGACTGGATGGTCTTCCAATACGCTGCAAATCGTGGAGTTATGCTGAACCGCCTTCTGATGACCTCACCCTTCGCACCCCAACGGCTAACTGTACTTCTGTCGACATCAGATGCTCCATAGACTTTGCACAAGCGTTTGTGAATATTCCCCACAGCTTTACCTCTGCAGTGATAAATTCAGTGACGGCACATTGCTTGTAACGTACATCAGCTACATTTTGGAACTGTCCTGCAGCTACGCTATCTGTCCGAAGTGACGGAAGCTTGGCGCGCTCACGCAGGAAACTTCAGGCAATACATACGTAATCTTTGGCATTCGTGGCACTGTTTTCCGCTGAGAAAGAAAATACCTTGCGTTACTTCTTGGGCAACCCTCGTACTTGCGTTAAGAGGACTTATGAGTCGCGTGGAGGCACAAAGCAGTCGCTTTGACCTCGCTCTAGTTGCGAGTTAAACAGCATAGGAAATGACTAGTAACGGTACAGGGTACCCTCTTCCAAGCAGATTACGGTGAGCTGCTAAATATCTAGGTAGATGTAGTATACACCAGGCTTCAGAAAGTGGAAATGATACCATATGGGTCCTGTGCAGGAAGCGCAGATGTCGCTTTACGAGACTGTCGACACCTAAGGCCACCAAAATTTAGACAGGGCTCTTTATTTCTTACTCGGAACTGATCATTTCACTCACCTGAAATCTGAACCCTTATTTAGTTTAGGAACTGTCTTTTTCTTCTTCTACAGTTGATGTACTCGCTAAGACATGACATGGCAGCTTGATTTACCAGCGAAGCTCTCTCAGAAAGAGCTATTTTCGCAGCTGTATCCACTATCTTGCTTTTACCTGCGCACGGGTAACGTTGCCAAAAATTTGACTTAACTGAGACTTATACACAGGGTGGTCTATTGATAGTGACCGGGGCAAATATCTCACGAAATAAGCATCAAATGAAAAAACTTCAAGGAACGAAACTCGTCTAGCTTGAAGGGGGAAACCAGATGGCGCTATGGTTGGCCCGCTAGATGGCGCTGCCATAGGTCAAACGGATATCAACTGCGTTTTTAAATAGGAACCCCCATTTTTATTACATATTCGGGTAGTACGTAAAGCAATATAAATGTTTAGGTTGGGCCACTTTCTTCGCTTTGTGATAGATGGCACCGTAATAGTCACAAACATATAAGTATGTGGTATCACGTAATATTCCACCAGTGCGGTCGGTATTTGCTTCATGATACACTACCCTTGTTAAAATGGACCATTTACCAATTGCGGAAAAGGTAGATATCGTGTTGATGTATGGCTATTGTGATCAAAATGCCCAACGGGCGTGTGCTTTGTTTGCTGCTCGGTATCCTGGACGACATCATCCAAGTGTCCGGACCGTTCGCCGGATAGTTACGTTATTTAAGGAAACTGGAAGTGTTCAGCCACATGTGAAACGTCAACCACGACCTGCAACAAATGATGATGCCCAAGTAGGTGTTTTAGCTGCTGTCGCGGCTAATCCGCACTTCAGTAGCAGATAAATTACGCGAGAATCGGGAATCCCAAAAACGTCGGTGTTGAGAATGCTGCATCAACATCGATTGCACCCGTACTATATTTCTATGCACCAGGAATTGCATGGCGGCGAGTTTGATCGTCGTGTACAGTTCTGCCACTGGGCACAAGAGAAATTACGAGACGATTTTTTGCAAGCGTTCTATTTAGCAACGAAGTGTCATTCACCAACAGCGGTAACGTAAACCGGCATAATATGCACTATTCGGCAACGGAAAATCCACGATGGCTGAGACAAGTGGAACATCAGCGGCCTTGGCGGGTTAATGTACGGTGCAGCATTATGGGAGGAAGATTAATTGGCCCCCACTTTATCGATGGCAATCTAAATGGTGCAATGTGTGCTGATTTCCCATGTAATTTTCTACCGCTGTTACTACAAGATGTTTCACTGCATGACAGAATGGTGATATACTTCCAACATGATGGATGTCCGGCACATAGTTCGTGTGCGATTGAAGCGGTATTGAATAGCATATTTCATGAGAGGTGGACTGGTCGTCGAAGCACATTCACCGGATCTGACGTCCCCGGATTTCTTTCTGTGGTGAAAGTTGAAGGATATTTGCTATCGTGATCCACCGACAACGCCTGACAACGTGCGCCAGCGCATTTTCAGTGCATGTGCGAACATTACAGAAGGCGAACTACTCGCTATTGAGAGCAATGTCGTTACATGTATTGCCAAATGCATTGAGGATGACGGACATCATTTTGAGCATTTATTTCATTAATGTGGTATTTACAGGTAATCACGCTGTAAGAGCATGCGTTCTCAGAAACGATAAGTTCACAAAGGTACATGTATCACATTGGAACAACCGAAATAAAATGTTCAAACGTTCCTACGTTCTGTATTTTAATTTAAAAAACCTAGCTGTTACCAACTGTTTGTCTAAAATAGTGAGCCATATGTTTGTGACTATTACAGCGCCATCTACCACAAAGCGAAAAAAGTGGTCCAACTAAAACATTCATATTTCTTTACGTACTACACGAATATGTAATAAAAATGGGGATTCCTATTTTAAAAAACGCAGTTGATATCCGTCTGACCTATGGCAGCGCCGTCTAGCGGGCCAACCATAACGCTATCTGGTTTCCCCCTACAAGCTAGACAAGTTTCGTTCTTCGTAGTTTTTTCGTTTGACGCTTATTTGGTGAGATATTTGGCCCGGTCACGATCAATGGACCACCCTGTAGATATGTAACTGACACAAGCAATGGGGTGACGCTGTCGCCACCTGATGGTTGCCTGCCAGACAAGCGCTCGGTTAGTCTTGTTCATATGTGATGTAGGGCATAAGTTTTCATTACTCACCGTCCAGTGTGAAATTATCCAGTTTTACAACTCTGTTAGGCATCTAGAACACTGGGTGTAATTGTTTCTAAAAGTGCTGCCAATGAGAAAGTTTTACGTTTTCGCTGTTTCTGAATAAGAACTTCACTCTTGCTACAGTCCGTGTGATTTCACCAGCATTAAGAAACTATTTTATTACCCTTGTTTTTATGTAATTTAACTATAACATTCACTGGTGTATCTAACTGATTTTTGTATGGTAACTGCTCTTTGTGTGACAGGAGTGAGAAATATTACGTTTCGTTCACTATAGTTTGTTGCTGCTGTTTCTTTCCATGGGCAGTCAGTTTCTTTATCGTAGCTTCCTATGTTTCTAGTGTCACCACTATCGCTGGATGCCGATCTCTGTTTCTGTCCCTGTGTGTAGTGGAGCCTCATTAACTGCTGTAAGTGGCTGCTCTAAGAGTCCAATAGGAACAAATTGCTTTGAAAATTTGGGAAAACAGAGTCTTGCTTGTGAAGGCAGTCCATGCATATTATTGATGCAAAGTAAAGTCTTAAAAGCTCAGTGAAAAACGTTTCAATGGAATACGACTATGGGACTGTGGGGAAAACAAAATCCTGGAATAGTATAGAGTACATGCCCGATTACAGTCATATGGTCGAAGATGTGTACATTGATTTAGAATCCCACTACACTCTCAACTTGAAGTTCATGGCATGCCCTTCCACTTATTTAATAGTTCTAAATTAGTCCCTAAATCAGTTTTTCACGTGAAACTTTAATCTTTCCATCAACCCAGCTCATTCACATGCCATAGCCCGTAAACACATCCCGCTCTTTCTCTAATAAGGTTACTAACTCTTGACAGTTGTTTGTTCTTTACACATCTTCCACCAATACGTCTTAATTCAACGTCCATCAGCCACCAAACTACTCGTACTTAATGCAGAATATCTCCATCATTAAGCGTTTTCAAAATACCTTCCAGTTCTCTCTTATCTGCTTGTGGTCAATTGCCATAAATACCTCTGTCGCGCCTTGAATGCTTCAGTCCTTTTGTCTGGTATCCTTTTGTACATCCGCAGTTTTCATATGCATGAAACCAACAGTCGTACAATACAAAATTCACCAAATAGGTCTAACCCACTAACACACTGCCGTTACGCAGCGACGCAACATCAAATTTAGTCACGCAACTACGTGTCTCAAATCCAACTCCACTTTGTCCTACACAGGTAAAGTACCTCTACTAAAACTCAAAGACCGAATACACTTCCTTCTTCTAGGATTCCATAATCCTTCCACCAACCGCACTTACACCCCAGTTATCTCTGTGCTCGAGTCACACTCGTGAGTCAAGTTACAAAAATGAAAAATGCTTCTATCGGAGCACAAAAAAAAAAAGAAAAACGCGAGTATACTGTTCTTTAAAATATCTGACAGAAAAGTGGGGAACCAGCTGCTTCAAACGTCATTCCGCCTTCCCCACCAAAAATGTTGCCATGCGGACATAATCCTGCTCTTTTAACACAGAGAATTCTAAATCCTCTTATCCAGTCACTCTTTGTAGTTAAGCTCTCATTCTCGGCATCTTTCTCTCACTGCCACTGCCTATATACGTCTCCCTCCCGCTGTATCCTTTTTCGCCCATTGGAGCTTATCTCTTTATACCACTGTCACTATCTTCATCCCTTTCTCTTATATTGTTTTAGTACCGTCTATAGCTCCCGCTGCCATCTCGTCCTTTTTCTTTCCCACTTACAGTCTGCTGTCATTCTCTTCAATCACCATTGTCTCCTCTCCCCATATGTCCTTATGGATGATATGTTCACGATTTTGGCCCCTTACAGCAGCAAACTGAAACACAATCGTGTAGAGCATGGGGGAAACTGGGCAAACTTTTTCTTGTTGAAGTTCGCCTTCTGGGGGATTGAGGACACCTCAAACCTATTAATGGTCGCCACCCAACTTTCTTTTATCATTTTTACTGTCTCTTCTCTTTTGCTCCCACTGCTACTATCTACCTCCATCCTTGCCACTTTCTCTCTCCACCACCACTGTCTCCTCTCTCTCTCACTCACTCTGTATCTCTCTCTCTCTCTGTCTGTCTGTCTCTCTCTCTCTCTCCCTCTGCCTCTCCCACTGGCACTTTATCCTCTATTTTTCTCTGTCACTGCCTCATTGCTACTCCCTTTCAGCACAATGAGATTTTCACTCTGAGCGGAGTGTGTGCTGATATGAAACTTTCCTGGAAGATTAAAACTGTGTACCGGTGCGAGACTCGAACTCGGGACCTTTGCCTTTTGTGGGAAAGTGCTCTACCGACCGAGCTACCCAAGCACGGCTCACGACCCTTCCTCACAGCTTCAATTCTGTCAGTACCTCGTCTCCTACCTCCCAAGTATCATTCTGGAAACATCCCCCAGGCTGTGGCTAGCCAATGTCTCCGCAGTGAGGACAGGCTCTGAATCGTGCTTTGGTAGCTCAGTCAGTAGAGCACTTGCCTGCGAAAGGCAATGGTCCTGAGCTCGAGTTTCGGTCTGGCACACAGTTTTAATCTGCCAGGAAAGTTTCGTATAAGTGCAAATACGCTCGCAGGCCACAATTTTTGGTGAGGAAGGTGGGATGAGAACTGAGGGAAATGGTTCCCCACTTGTCAGTCGGAGCCTTTTAAAGAAGACCATACTCGCCTTTTTGAGCTCTGACAGAAGCGTTTTTCAGCTGGTTCCTTTCTTTTTCCTGCTAGAGCAGAGTGTGCTGCCTTTCTAAAACAAATTCTGCAGATCAATGAAGTTTTGAAAGTTTGTTTATATATTTCGACACATCTACATACTTTGACACATACAAACAACAAAGAAGCACGCATAACATAAGGCTAATGCAAACTGCAAGATCCCCTTCCTTCCAAGGAAAGTTCACTTTACTCTACATTACTTAAAAGTGTACTGTATTTTTCGGTTACACATGCAGTGTACCAAAAAATGAGGTGTCTGCTTTGGAAACGTAAGTGACAGTCAAATGAAAACAAGACAGACGGAAAAATAGTAAGCAAACTGTCTATTATTTCAACGAGGCAGATGGAAAAATAGTCGGCCGAAGTGGCGAGCGGTTCTATTCGCTACAGTCTGGAACCGCGCGACCGCTACGGTCTCAGGTTCGAATCCTGCCTCGGGCATGGATGTGTGTGATGTTCTTAGGATCGTTAGGTTTAAGTAGTTCTAAGTTCTAGGGGACTGATGACCTCAGAAGTTAAGTCCCGTAG
The DNA here is from genome assembly GCF_023898315.1 of Schistocerca nitens. Lineage (NCBI taxonomy): Eukaryota > Metazoa > Arthropoda > Insecta > Orthoptera > Acrididae > Schistocerca > Schistocerca nitens. The sequence goes on along the minus strand of NC_064615.1, from coordinate 587,910,242 downwards.
AGCTCAGAGCCATTTGAACAATTTTGGAGAAATAGAAAAACAGTAAGCAAACCGTTTATTATTTCAACGAGATGGACAAATAGTAAACAAACTCTTTATTATTTCAAAAATAATCACCATAGCTGTTAATACATTTATGCCACTGTGCGATACTGTCACTGTCCCCATGAAAAATATTTGCAAATTCTTTGAGAGACATGACTGTACCCAGGCGTGCACCCCTTCTCCTGAAGCAGATAGCCACCGATATTCTCCTTCATGGCTAAAAATATGGAACTCTCACGAAGGGAGATAAGGGCTTCATGGACACTTTGCAGAAACTGAAACGCGCCATAAAGTCCTAACGGCCAACAATACTGGCGGACGGCATTATGTTGTTGCAGGATAATGCCCGCCAAAATGTTTCCAATTTTGTTTCGACTGTGCTGCAGAAGTTTAGCTACGAAGCCATTACATATACTCCACACAGTCCCGATCTCTCCCACATGGTTTCCGTATCTCTGGAGTCCTGAAGAAAGACATTCGTGGCAGTCGATTTGCTTCGGATGAAGAGGGGCAAGCCAGGATACAATAATGTTTCCGTACGAAACCACAAACATTTTTCCATGAAGGTACTGATTGTCTTGTCTCTCAGTTAAATAAATTTACTAACGTTTAAGGTGAGTATTTTTGGAATAATAAACTGTTAATTTAGTTTTTTTTCTGTCTGTCTCGTTTTCATTTGACTGCTTCTTATATAAAGTATTTCGTATGACAATATAATTTTCTGTAAGGCGCTTACACCGCCAAGTGGCAGCACCGAGTAATTTTCAGCTCAAGACAGCCTGTATAGGCCTGAAGAGACCATTATACAGAGACAGCGCGTCATTAATTTTTATTCGTGAAAAAATGGCGACTAAAACAGTTTGCTGACCTCAGAACCCTTGCAATGATCCTAGAACCCTCACCACGTGTTCACTATGTCAATTAAAACTACATTTACATCTCATATCAGACATTACGTGAATATTTTACGTGCATTAGAACGGAAAATTTCAATCTAGTGATCTCGGTACTGGATAATGATATCGAAAAAGTTTCAAAGTTCGCCGACAGTATCATCTTCGGAACACATGGCATAAATTTTGACGATGTGCTATGAATAGATATCAAAGAAGTGACCATCCCCGAAATTAGTACTGCTGGTATATAAAAACCATGGTTACCTGAGTGTATCTTGATAGCCGAAAAAGATTTTCGAAAATGGGAAAATGCTTTTTCTACATAAATGTCTAAAGATTGTACAGTAACAATTTGAGCCGTTTCCTATTTTTAGTTATTTGAATAATTTCGGCCCACGTTTTCTCCATAAATGCGGTAAATTTGCCCCTCTGGATCTCGGTAACGGATCATGACATCGAAAAATTTTCTACGTTACCCGAGCCCTTCATCTTAGAACATGCGGTAAAAATTTCAACGATTTGCCATGAGTAGAAAGTACGGAAGTGGGCACCATCACAACCGGTACATTTGAACCAAAAAATTATGGTTTTTGGGATTTTCTCAGGAACCGCCCACGAACAAATGATGATTTATAAGCAGTCTACGCTCTACCCCACACCACCCCTAATGCAAAAGAGCCAACAGACTTTCTCAATTTGCCTGGGCTGTAGGAAGCGTGCAATGTTTAATTTTGACCCTGTATTGTCGGTAGACCCTTTCTTTTTAATTATTGTCACTAGGCCAAGGGCTATCCAAAACACATGATCCTGTATCTCTGCGATCAACAGAACCCGAAATACGACCACCTGAAAAATCGCGTTTTCGCGGCCGGATTTTTGGAACATATTAGTACCGCGCCCTTTCGGGGACCGATTTAATAAAAATGTACCAACAAATATGAAAAGAATTTAAATCAGAACGAAATGAAATAGAGTACAGAGCACAGCATAACACAAGAAAACATCAGTTTCCAAACAAACTCCTTCCAGTACATTCCATGAAATATTATTATCTCATCTCACAGTGAACGTACGAGAGAACATCGACGGGAAACTCAGAGAAATTCCGTCCCATGCTGTGATAAACCGACAATGATTTTTCTCGTAAATACGTGAACCGAACATGAAAACGGGGGGATGCTAGCGTTCTATAGGTTACTGTCCACCGTAGTCCGTAAGGTGGCTTCCGGAGAATAGATGTAGATGTAGACTATTTTAACAATCGTCTGGTGAGACTCTTACGACAAAAATCACTTTTTGTGAAACAATAGGGAAAATAAAACTATAGTACTACAACGGCTAGAACAATGTACGCTCATGCATTTATTGGAGAAATATTTTGTAAACATAAAAATACAAGGAAAGCTACACAAAAGACATAAAGTCAGTTTACGAGACTGTGTTCAGTACCTCGCTATTTGAGTTCCTACAGATAATTTCCCATTCACTTTTCCGCCTTTGGAGCCACTCATCAAATTTTTGTGCAGAGTTTCTTTCGGCTGATCGTGACATTCACGGTCGCAGACACGCAGCAACTGTTCATCTGTACGAGCAACTAAAATGAGTTAAGTAGAACTGGCGTTCGAATGAAATATGGCGTGAACGCAAATATTAGGCTAAGGTCAATCGGTTTCCACAATTTTAGTTTGACATTCACGTTCGTTGATTTCGCCTACTCGCTACCAAATAATCATCTTTCAACCTAACCTATGCCTCGGGCTGCTCTGTAGATCAATCTGTCACTACAAGTAAATCGACCTACTCCATCCGAACACCAGTTGCCGTAGGTCTCCTTATTTTAGCTACTCATTTCATTCGTGGCCTACCGAACGTGAAATCGTGCATCATTGTGCGGAGTAGGGCGAAATCGATATAGCCCAGTATTATGGTATTAAAAACTATCCTGAACAATTTTGAATCATACTGTATGTCAGTTATTAAGAAACTCGAGTGGAGTTTACACATGCAGAGAGGATTAATTGTCGCCTCTTCATCATATAGATCATTCTACGTCATCCTGAACTTTGTCACTTGGATTGTTTTCATATTGGTTCCCTATGTACGTAAGTGCAGTCTTGGAGTAAATCTCTGAACCATTACACCACATGGAGGCATTGTGGGCATCCAGGAGAACAGCCACTCGAAGAATTTCCGCACCATGGATGCTGGCAGATGAGGACACTATTATGCTATGGCGACATTCGCGTCGCCTTCCTTAGCGCTTGTGGTAGCATTCAACGACTTTTGGCTATGTAAACGCTATTGTAGGCCACCTGCATCTGTCCATGCTTGATGTCTTCCCCGACGGCGATAAAGACACAACGGCGCTATAATGGTTTGAGAAGGATGATACCGAACTTATGCTGATGTGGCCACAAATTTATCTTTTCGAAGAACATCTACAATGCACACTACCGTAATTTATTGGAACTACGTGCCCAGTGTGTAGACATCTGGTGATGCATACCTCCGGAAACCTCCGAAGGACTTAGCGAATCCATGCCATGTAGAATTGCTAACGGACTGCGTACCAAAAGTGGATCAACATGCCATTAGCCCAGTGGGCATAATCTTCTGGCTCACCAGTTTAAGCAGCAATCTATTATTTATGAAAAAATATTTATCTGTGTTGAAAGAGAGCTGTCATTATGTTTCAGACGATACACTAACATGCTAAGCTGGCTGGATTGTATGTTCATTATTGTATCATTTGGAAACAGAAAAAGAGTATGAGACAGTCATTAATCGACTCCTGATCGTTTGCCAAACCAAGTGTGAGACACAGGAAATGGAACAAAATGAAGACCCACTTTCTTCCCGATCATAAGCCTGAACTGGTTGTGCCGCGTGTGCACGCATGTTGTAATATATATATTGCAACAAAATACACAAGAAAAAACTCAACTACAGTTCTTCTTCTGCATTACAATGAACAATGAGTTCAGGCTTATGTATGATTCAACTGCCCTTACTGATCTCGTTTTATACAACCCAGGCTCCTAATCACATGCTTCACTCTGCACTGAAAGGAACATGCTTGTGTTACGAATAGGTTAGAGTACATACTCTACCATTTCGATGTTTAATACATTCTTTACTTCACTGTTACCTTGGTTTAAGCATTAATTTCGCCCTTTCTTACACCCAGTCACTAGGCACTTCATATTAACTTAGTTACATGGTAGACGGACGTAGGTAAATGATTCAAAGCGTTGATGTTTTGTGAACGGACTAGAGCACCTGCCGTGTGTGCCAGAATCCTTTGCCAGAATACAAGTACCACGCTGTAAGCCAACAGGGGAATATCGACCTTATGACGACTTCACACGTTTGTTGGGCTGCATCGGACAATTTTGGTAAGAGCAACTGTAACAAGGAGTGAAATTAAGGTTTAAAACGAGGCAAAAGTGAAGTAAATAATGTTTTAAACACCAAACGGACGGGGTATGAACTATGTTTGCAATATAAAGACGTTCCCGGCAGAGTAGCATGTTGTCTGTGGTTAGGCTTTGTGGGTTACATAAAATGAGATCGGTAGGAGTAACTGTATCACCTTCTACAGAATAGGAAATGCTTTGGTTTATTTTTCTCTCGCGTTCGCACTGAGTCTGCTAATGAGTCAAGGCAATGGTTTATGTTAATTACCGGAGACTTAGGTGAAAAAAGTGAAATCGATTGTTTACTAACTCGCAACGAGTAATGGCGACGGATAAATATCAAAAGCTGGGTGCGACTGAGTTGGAAACTCTTGGAATGTCTTCCTTGACATTGCATCTTTTAAACTCAGAGAAGCAGCAGATGAAATTATTTGTAAGTGGAAGCTAAAATGGAATGTATAATGTTGTCGATCGGACATTTCGCGCCCGTATGAGTGCAGTAAAAATCTTAATGGCACTAGGTATATACTGAATATGTTTTACCGTAGCTCTTATTTAACTTCAGAGTCGCACACATTAGCCCGCTCACGTGACTAGGTACCGAGAGAGAAATAAAGAAGGGTGATAGAGCTGAAAGGAAAGACAAAGAGAAATGTTGAAGTAGAGCAAGTCGACAGTGTGCGTATTAAGGAAGTAGAGAGACAAGGCGAGTGGAGTGGGATTCAAGTATTAACCCCTAAGATGGAGAAGCAAAGTGCTCACAGAAATGGCTTCATGACCAATGGATGTATGTTTTATTAGGCAGAAAATACTGCGATATACGGTAGTGGACAACACAAAGAAATTTTAACTTAGGGAATACGTCACAGCTTTCATTTCACATCAAAGTTAGCAAGAAAACTTTGAAGAGAATTATTCTGTCTGTGGGATTTGATAATCAACTGCGCGAGAATAATCCTTATATACAAATGAGACGCCATAGTTTAAAAATGATAGACTACATTAGCTTGTTAGGAAAAAATGGAGCATCAGAATTAAAGTGACCAATGGTTTACGTAGACGCATAACAATGTGAATAAATGTTGTCGCTAGTGTGAGAAGTGTACTGTCAAACTTCTGGGAAATTTTTAGTTGTGTTATGCGTGGAGTTTGCGTATAGACGTTCAGGCGTACTTGTGAGAGTATTGGAGCTGTTGCTCTTATTGCTTTTCTTCCCTTTCTTGGGCGTAAACACAATTTCACCGTTGTCACAGTACCAATATCTTTAATGAGCTTTGCTGGGTAATGTTTCTTTCTTTCAAAACAGTAGATATCGCAATTACTTTAAAAGCTATACAATCTCTGGAATTACTGACTTCACGAACACAAAGAACTACAAAGTTAATGTTTCCGTACTAGTAATCTTAATGAAATTGCATGTTATTAGCTGAAGAGGTCGATTAAAATAATACTGGGAAAATCTATAATGACTCTTTTGTTGTCTAATGCCAAAGCGTCCACTTCCACGACACTCAATACGTCCAGAAACATTACCCATTAAATTATGAATTCCTCTTGGTAAATGAAGAAGTAGTGGCAGAAGTCGATATGTGTGGCACCAATGCAGTGTAAAATAGGACGCTTAACAAAATTATGTATAGTAGTCTTGTTGGCGACTTATTAGGTGTTCCTGCCATTAGAATGAATCGCCACGTAAATCCATCGCCCAGTGTTGCCTTCTGTCACAGGGACAATGATGCAGAACTCTTCATCATTACGAGACCACTGCATTTATTGTGGGGGACTTTTGGTCTCATGCCGACGACCTATAAACTACTTGACTTACTATCATTGTTCTGGTTTTTGATTGCGCTTTGCCTTATGATCATTAGCATGTACGTCACATCACTCCAGTTTCAGGTCCTCCCGGGTGTCATTGTCTTAACTGATATGGCAGTCAGATTCATGCAGTGGTCAGAGCCCATCGTGCTCTTCGGAACATCGGCGTTTGGGAAACTTGGGCACATCAAGGTATTTCTTCACGCTCTAAAATATGTAGACCAGCGTCTTCAGCTGAAGAACAGTAGCAGAGGAAAGGCTGATAGTGTTATCTTATCTGTGGGCATGATTGGTGCACTAATTACCTTAAGTGTGGCAGTTTTAAGCCTATATAATGGGCTGTCACAACAAACTCGTGTGTTCAGGTCAGTGACGTACGAAGTTTACTCAGTACTTTCTACACTCGTTGCTCCACTTTTTCCATTCTTGGTGATGGAACTTCTACTGCGGTATAGAGCACTAAACAGACTACTCGTCACAACAATTTGCCCAATTACTGAAGCAGCACGATGTGCTGATAAAGGCCTCATAAAGATCCTCATCGCTGAACCTCAGCCGTCCCAAGAGCAGCAAGAGACAACCATCGATGACCTCCGCGCCGCGTACGCTGTTCTTGACTGTGCGGCAGAGGCGCTCCAGCAACAGTATGGTCTTGCTGTGGCGTTAATGGTGGCCAGTGCTTTCTTCGGCGTCATCTACAGTTCGTATGAAATAATTGTGTTGGTGGTGATGGGTGACGTTCAAAGTATTACCGGTGCCCTGAGTCGTTCTCTGCTCGTCTCCTCGCTATGGCTGGTATACCATGGCGTGAAGTTGATCGCGGTGTCCATGTGCTGCTCCGCCACATGTGACGAGGAACGCCGGACGGGAGTCCTGCTGCACAGGGCGGCAACGGCGTCCGCTCTGTGTGGGACGCCGCTACCAGAAGCGGAGGCCTTCCTGCATGAGGTGCGGAGGGGGCCGCCTCTGAGCTTCACCGCCGGCGGCTTCTTCCACATACGCAGGAGCTTGATCATCTCCACCTTGGCAACTGTCATCACCCACATAGTCATTCTGACTCAGTTTGGCATCAAATACTGACATGCAGTACGTTGAGTCGCTGTTGCAATGTGGGATGTAGATCCACAGGCGACCGTGAACTATACTCTTATCTCTCATTCACGTTCACTTCTGCTATGCGGATAACTTGTCATAATGTATCTGACATACGTGCTAAATAGGGAAGTTTCACTTTTGATCATGCTTCTGTTAATAATTGAATAGGTAGATAGTGGAATAGGAAAACTCCTGATCCAACCTTACTTCATCGTTCACCATATATGCCCTAGCTGAAGGGCGTCATTACCGACACATCCGTATTAATTATGGTTTACAATTTTTAGTGACTTTTTCACATTTTACCGTCAGCTGTGAGGACAGTTATTAAATGTAATATTAACACACACTTAGTAAATGGATAGTTTAAAATTATTTCACTCCTTTCAGGTAATGCAAATATAAAAGTTCTATCGTATTATAAACATTTCTTGCATAGACAAAGCAACTTGTCAGAACTATTCTCAGCAACAAATTTCTTTGACTAGTTGTTTGTGTGCATAAAAGTTTGACACTGGTGTCATGCCATCTTTAATACATAGTTTGTACCTCTGAGCAATGTACTTCCTCTGGCTTTTATCAAAACATGGTATGCTGTCCAAATGCGTTCACTTTTAATTGTAAGCTCTTCTTTTCCCTACAGATTTTCATGGTTACATGTGTGACACATATGCGGCAGCCATCTCCTCCTCCCTCTGTGTGTTCACCTCTTCCTCCATCCCATCTCTCCTCCCCCACCTCTTTGTCCATCTCCTCCCCTCCCATTTCTCTGTCCAGCTCATTCTCTCCCTCTCTCTCATCACCTATCTCCCCCTCTCCTTGTCCAACCCTTCCTCCACCCCTCTCTCTCTTCATAACCTCCTACCCCTCTCTGTCTGCCCATCTCTGCTAACCTGTGCTCATCTGCAGACGTAACCACTGCAAGGCATGCTGACACTTCTTGCGAAACATGTCTCCGCCCCCTCTCTTTATTTATCTCGTCCTCCGTTTCTGTATATCTCATCCTCCCCGACTATCTCTCTCTGTACATCACCTCCAGCCCATCTATGTCCAATTCCTCCTCCTTTTCTTTGTCCACTTCATCCTCCCCCTATCCCACAACCCATCTCCTTCCACCATATCTCTGCTTAGCCAAAGCCATCTGCACATGTAGCCCCGAAAAGTAGGTCGATAAAGTGGGCGGATACTGCCCCCACACAATATACCTGTCATGAAGGGCAGCCTACACATTGGGGGCTGGAAAATGGTTTTTTTTCCCCTGATGTGAAGGCTGCATGTCATAGCAGGACAGTAAGACAGAAAACACAAACCGCCTATTGTGCAGGGCAGCTTGTAAACCTATATGCCAGGGACTGGAAAAAGCACGTTTTTACCCATATCTTCTTCCCTTCTGTTGGAGCTAGGAGGTCATAAGAACCACAGTGCTGATACTCATTTTAATTGTTGTTGGGATCTCTGAAAGTGCTTCTTCCTACAGTGTTTAAATTTTGTACAATTGTGGGTCATAAATGTCACACTCTTGGCTTGTTCAGCATCAAATACAACAAGCACTTTTTGTTATGTGAAACAAAGAAATGTTTGGAGGTTCTTAAATTTGTTTGCGTCTTATGAATTGAATGTAATTTCTGAATGGACTGTGATGCTATTTGTTATCTCATGCAACTGTGAGAAGCGGCCTTTGTGTAGCTACAATTGTGATCCAGGTTAATACTTAATTGGTATATAGTGCAGCCCAGCCAAAAATTTCCGTGCATTTCTGCAGGAATCTTCCACTAACCTCTGTACCACATGTCATGATAGTTGTCAAAATTTGATGTTTTCGTCTCACTACATGTACAACCATCTCAATACAATGAAAGACAATAGTCGTACTAAGTGGCAACATTCAATTAATAGTGTGCTTGAGCAGCACAAATTTTTTTCCAGTCCTTACCCAACATTTGCTACTGACAAGTAGAGGACATCTAAGGATCTTGCAGTATATTTTATATAATTTTCGAATACGCTCCAAGGGTATAAGGCGTGAAACTCTGCTCCGTAAGTGACTTACTTGATTATTTAATACATTCACAAACCGAAATGCACAGATATCCAATTTGACAATTGTCCGTCCAGCTGCTACTTTTAGTGTGCTGGTCACATTTTCACTTGCACAATACTTTACCAATCGACTCCCTCCCATTGCTCTCCTTTCATAGTCCACAATGATTTTATTTTACAGCGCTGTGCTTCGTTTAGTCTGAACAAGTGTCAGCTCATTCCATTTAACAGGAGACGCAGGTGAATCTGTGACTCGTCATACGACGATTGGACCTTATTACATGTGAGTATTGGATGCACCGCCTACAATCCACATTAGGGAGCAGAGGGGTTCAAAACACCGTTCACTAATCCAGATTTACCAGTTTAAGAGAAAAATTTGGCTTAAACACATTTGTAATGTTGGTCATCGAAAACCCAACTGTATCTCTCATAGTTTCGTTGTATCGGTTAAGGGAACTACCGGGATGCTTTCTTTGGGAATGACATGGCCAAATTCTTTCCACTGCTTGGTCAATTTCGAGTTCGATGTCCATCATCAATAACACTACTGTCTACGAGACGATAAACATTAACCCTGTTTCCTTTTCCTTTCCGCGTTAACTGAATTTTTACTATTAGTGACCTACGCTCAACACCGTGTACTTTCACAGCTGTGTAACGCAATTTGAGCGACCCGAGACTGAAACGCATTTGTTTTTTGCAAGACTGTTACCGCGCTTCACTCAGGATGTGTGCGTAGTACGTGTAACGTAGTTATGTTACAACTCTTTAAATATTAGTCTGCTTATCATTTGAAGTGATTATTATTCTATTTTTTCCGGGGTTATAACATTCGTTAACTACGGTCACAAAATCAGAGGCGATGTAATTGGAAATTATTCTGGGAAATAAAATCAAACAACACTTTACAGAGTTAGTATGGAATGGTGATGTAAGTACGCGAGGACCCCAAACGAAAAAGACAACGGTGGTCCTTTTCTTGTGTAACTATTGCATGTGTATTATATTGAAAAAATCGTCTAGAACCATTGAGAATATATACTCAGTCGCATATTCTCTGGTATACTGAGAAGGATTGATTCAATGCTTTCTCTTCCGAAGCCTGTTATTAAGGATAACGTTGGAAATGAATTTCTAGTAAGTGCTCTTCGATATGTGTAGCATCTTTGTACAAAGGAACAGTGTAACATCTCATATGTCGTAGGGAGCACATACAACAATTAGCACTATGCAGCATGTTTTTGATTCTACTTTACCTCAAAAGGTAAACGTGACCTGTTTTTCACTAGCCTACTTGCTCGGAAAGGCGTCTGTCCTCTGCAATAATTCCAAAAATCTATCTACCCTATAATTCATTCAAAAGAAGATAATGTGAAGCAACATAAACGCGTAGTGTTCCAATAAGGAAATTACTGACACAGAAAATAGTTTTATTTTCGTTTATATTAGAATGATTTTTGTATCAGGTATTTGATAAATACCTTTTGGTCCAATACGCGTAGGTAACTGAAATATTTGGAAAGTCTTCTTAATGCAAAAAAGTCTTGGCTATACATTAACGAAAATGTGATGTTGCCGATTGCAGACATGCATAAGACATTGATTTCCTTTGACTGTAGAGGAAGGAAAAACGTAATTCTGGTGAGAAACGAATGTACTTAAAAGTACCCCGCTGCAAGCGGTTTACCATGATTGAACCCCTGTTTCTTTCGAAAAGGCATGGGACGCTCACAGTTTCGTAGCAGACCACGACTGCTTGAGTGGTATCACAGTGACACTGCTACTGCTGCTGACATGTCCCACTCACGCTCGATCATTTACTGCTTCTGAATACATAGTTTCGTGATCTTTAGTTACATGTCTTCCTGTCTGCGTACATTCTTGTGTTTTCTGAAACTTTTAAAAAATGACAGTTGCTTTCCATAGGAGATAAAAGCTATGAAACTAATTTTTGTCCACTCATTCCAATGAAAAAATCTCTTAATTATGGTTCCCACTGCCGTTGTAGTGTTCGTTTCTGTGCAACAAATAGTCACTTTGTTTGCCAGAAGTCAGATAAACGTATAATATTAATTGACCTTTCTAGTAAAAATATCTCAATGAATATACCACGTGCTACTCGGAACATAAGAGTATTGCGTTGGTAACAATGTTGTTGTTGTTGTTGTTGTGGTCTTCAGTCCTGAGACTGGTTTGATGCAGCTCTCCATGCTACTCTATCCTGTGCAAGCTTCTTCATCTCCCAGTACCTACTGCAGCCTACATCCTTCTGAATGTGCTTAGTGTATTCATCTCTTGGTCTCCCTCTACGACTTTTACCCTCCACGCTGCCCTCCAATACTAAATTGGTGATTCCTTGATGCCTCAGAACATGTCCTACCAACCGATCCCTTCTTCTGGTAAAGTTGTGCCACAAACTTCTCTTCTCTCCAATCCTATTCAATACTTCCTCATTAGTTATGTGATCTACCCATCTAATCTGCAGCATTCTTCTGTAGCACCACATTTCGAAAGCTTCTATTCTCTTCTTGTCCAAAATATTTATCGTTCATGTTTCACTTCCATACATGGCTACACTCCATACAAATACTTTCAGAAATGACTTCCTGACACTTAAATCTATACTCGATGTTAACAAATTTCTCTTCTTCAGAAACGCTTTCCTTGCCATGGCCAGTCTACATTTTATATCCTCTCTACTTCGACCGTCATCAGTTATTTTGCTCTCCAAATAGCAAAACTCCTTTACTACTTTAAGTGTCTCATTTCCTAACCTAATTCCCTCAGCATCACCCGACTTAATTCGACTACATTCCATTATCCTCGTTTTGCTTTTGTTGATGTTCATCTTATATCCTCCTTTCAAGACGCTATCCATTCCATTCAACTGCTCTTCCAAGTCCTTTGCTGTCTCTGACAGAATTACAATGTCATCGGCGAACCTCAAAGTTTTTATTTCTTCTCCATGGATTTTAATACCTACTCCGAATTTTTCTTTTGTTTCCTTTACTACTTGCTCAATATACAGATTGAATAACATAGGGGAGAGGCTACAACACTGTCTTACTCCCTTGCCAACAACTGCTTCCCTTTCATGTCCCTCGACTCTTATAACTGCCATCTGGTTTCTGTACAAATTGTAAATAGCCTTTCGCTCCCTGTATTTTACCCCTGCCACCTTTGGAATTTGAAAGAGAGTATTCCAGTCAACATTGTCAAAAGCTTTCTCTAAGTCTACAAATGCTAGACACGTAGGTTTGCCTTTCCTTAATCTTTCTTCTAAGATAAGTCGTACGGTCAGTATTGCCTCACGTGTTCCAGTATTTCTACGGAATCCAAACTGATCTTCCCTGAGATCGGCTTCTACTACTTTTTCCATTCGTCTGTAAAGAATTCGTGTTAGTATTTTGCAGCTGTGGCTTATTAAACTAATTGTTCGGTAATTTTCACATCTGTCAACACCCGCTTTCTTTGGGATTGGAATTATTATATTCTTCTTGAAGTCTGAGGGTATTTCGCCTGTTTCATACATCTTGCTCACCAAATGGTAGAGTATTGTCAGGACTGGCTCTCCCAAGGCCGTCAGTAGTTCCAATGGAATGTTGTCTACTCCGGGGGCCTTGTTTCGACTCAGGTCTTTCAGTGCTCTGTCAAACTCTTCACGCAGAATCGTATCTCCCATTTCATCTTCATCTACATCCTCTTCCATTTCCATAATATTGTCCTCAAGTACATCGCCCTTGTATAGACCCTCTATATACTCCTTCCACCTTTCTGCTTTCCCTTCCTTGCTTAGAACTGGGTTTCCATCTGAGCTCTTGATGTTCATACAAGTGGTTCTCTTATCTCCAAAGGTCTCTCTAATTTTCCTGTAGGCAGTATCTATCTTACCCCTAGTGAGATAAGCCTCTACATCCTTACATTTGTCCTCTAGCCATCCCTGCTTAGCCATTTTGCACTTCCTGTCGATCTCATTTTTGAGACGTTTGTATTCCTTTTTGCCTGCTTCATTTACTGCATTTTTATATTTTCTCCTTTCATCAATTAAATTCAATATTTCTTCTGTTACCCAAGGATTTCTACTAGCCCTCGTCTTTTTACCTACTTGATCCTCTGCTGCCTTCACTACTTCATCCCTCAAAGCTACCCAGTCTTCTTCTACTGTATTTCTTTCCCCCATTCCTGTCAATTGTTCCCTTATGCTCTCCCTGAATCTCTGTACAACCTCTGGTTCTTTCAGTTTATCCAGGTCCCATCTCCGTAAGTTCCCACCTTTTTGCAGTTTATTCAATTTTAATCTACAGGTCATAACCAATAGATTGTGGTCAAAGGCCACATCTGCCCCTGGAAATGTCTTACAATTTAAAACCTGGTTCCTAAATCTCTGTCTTACCATTATATAATCTATCTGATACCTTTTAGTATCTCCAGGGTTCTTCCATGTATACAACCTTCTTTCATGATTCTTAAACCAAGTGTTAGCTATGATTAAGTTGTGCTCTGTGCAAAATTCTACCATGCGGCTTCCTCTTTCATTTCTTAGCCCCAATCCATATTCACCTACTACGTTTCCTTCTCTTCCTTTCCCTACCACCGAATTCCAGTCACCCATGACTATTAAATTTTCGTCACCCTTCACTATCTGAATAATTTCTTTTATTTCATCATACATTTCTTCAATTTCTTCATCTGCAGAGCTAGTTGGCATATAAACTTGTACTACTGTAGTAGGTGTGGGCTTCGTATCTATCTTGGCAACAATAATGCGTTCACTATGCTGTTTGTAGTAGCTTACCCGCATTCCTATTTTCCTATTCATTATTAAACCTACTCCTGCATTATCCCTATTTGATTTTGTGTTTATAACCCTATAGTCACCCGACCAGAAGTCTTGTTCCTCCTGCCACCGAACTTCACTAATTCCCACTATATCTCACTTTAACCTATCCATTTCCCTTTTTAAATTTTCTAACCTACCTGCCCGATTAAGTGATCTGACATTCCACGCTCCGATCCGTACAACGCCAGTGTTCTTTCTCCTGATAACGACATCCTCTTGAGTAGTCCCCGCCCGGAGATCCGAATGGGGGACTATTTTACCTCCGGAATATTTTACCCAAGAGGACGCCATCATCATTTAATCATACAGGAAAGCTGCATGTCCTCGGGAAAAATTACGGCCGTAGTTTCCCCTTGCTTTCAGCCGTTCGCAGTACCAGCACAGCAAGGCCGTTTTGGTTATTGTTACAAGGCCAGATCAGTCAATCATCCAGACTGTTGCCCTTGCAACTACTGAAAAGGCTGCTGCCCCTCTTCAGGAACCACACGTTTGTCTGGCCTCTCAATAGATATCCCTCCGTTGTGGTTGCACCTACGGTACGGATATCTGTATCGCTGAGGCACGCAAGCCTCCTCACCAACGGCAAGGTCCATGGTTCATGGGGGGGGGGGGGGGGGGGGGTTGGTAACAATAGGAAAATGAATTTATAACTTTCTTGACGCGAGTACGATATCGTAATTTCCATGTCACGCCATTAAAAATTCCAATTTTGCTATGGCTCCGGCGTGGATGTATTATTATACACTCCTGGAAATTGAAATAAGAACACCGTGAATTCATTGTCCCAGGAAGGGGAAACTTTATTGACACATTCCTGGGGTCAGATACATCACATGATCACACTGACAGAACCACAGGCACATAGACACAGGCAACAGAGCATGCACAATGTCGGCACTAGTACAGTGTATATCCACCTTTCGCAGCAATGCAGGCTGCTATTCTCCCATGGAGACGATCGTAGAGATGCTGGATGTAGTCCTGTGGAATGGCTTGCCATGCCATTTCCACCTGGCGCCTCAGTTGGACCAGCGTTCGTGCTGGACGTGCAGACCGCGTGAGACGACGCTTCATCCAGTCCCAAACGTGCTCAATGGGGGACAGATCCGGAGATCTTGCTGGCCAGGGTAGTTGACTTACACCTTCTAGAGCACGTTGGGTGGCACGGGATACATGCGGACGTGCATTGTCC
This sequence comes from Schistocerca nitens, assembly GCF_023898315.1. Lineage (NCBI taxonomy): Eukaryota > Metazoa > Arthropoda > Insecta > Orthoptera > Acrididae > Schistocerca > Schistocerca nitens. The sequence goes on along the minus strand of NC_064615.1, from coordinate 587,894,897 downwards.
TGTTGGAACAGCAAGTTCCCTTGCCGGTCTAGGAATGGTAGAACGATGGGTTCGATGACGGTTTGGATGTACCGTGCACTATTCAGTGTCCCCTCGACGATCACCAGTGGTGTACGGCCAGTGTAGGAGATCGCTCCCCACACCATGATGCCGGGTGTTGGCCCTGTGTGCCTCGGTCGTATGCAGTCCTGATTGTGGCGCTCACCTGCACGGCGCCAAACACGCATACGACCATCATTGGCACTAAGGCAGAAGCGACTCTCATCGCCGAAGACGACACGTCTCCATTCGTCCCTTCATTCACGCCTGTCGCGACACCACTGGAGGTGGGCTGCACGATGTTGGGGCGTGAGCGGAAGACGGCCTAACGGTGTGTGGGACCGTAGCCCAGCTTCATGGAGACGGTTGCGAATGGTCCTCGCCGATACCCCAGGAGCAACAGTGTCCCTAATTTGCTGGGAAGTGGCGGTGCGGTCCCCTACGGCACTGCGTAGGATCCTACGGTCTTGGCGTGCATCCGTGCGTCGCTGCGGTCCGGTCCCAGGTCGACGGGCACGTGCACCTTCCGCCGACCACTGGCGACAACATCGATGTACTGTGGAGACATCACGCCCCACGTGTTGAGCAATTCGGCGGTACGTCCACCCGGCCTCCCGCATGCCCACTATACGCCCTCGCTCAAAGTCCGTCAACTGCACATACGGTTCACGTCCACGCTGTCGCGGCATGCTACCAGTGTTAAAGACTGCGATGGAGCTCCGTATGCCACGGCAAACCGGCTGACACTGACGGCGGCGGTGCACAAATGCTGCGCAGCTAGCGCCATTCGACGGCCAACACCGCGGGTCCTGGTGTGTCCGCTGTGCCGTGCGTGTGATCATTGCTTGTACAGCCCTCTCGCAGTGTCCGGAGCAAGTATGGTGGGTCTGACACACCGGTGTCAATGTGTTCTTTTTTCCATTTCCAGGAGTGTATGTAACATACACTAGTCTCATCGACACAATGGAAGAATTGAAAAAAAAAAATCTGTAACTGTCTTCATGTAATTGTGTAGTTATTAGTATACGACATGTTCTGTAGGGATATTTAGTATGGGCAAAGGAATTAATTTATTGCAACTCCTAAGATCGCAACCAGTGTTAAAGTAAATTAATTGATCATTCAATCCGTGAGGCAGATAAAGAGCAAAGAGGTTCTAATGTGGCTTCTAATCTGAGTGGGAATTACTTTTGACAGTGTCAGAAAATCATAATTTGATGTGATAAATAGATAGCAAGCAGTAAAGGAACCAAAAGAAAAATTTGGGGTAGGTATTAAAATCCATCGAGAAGGTTCACCAATGACTTTGTAATTCTGTCAGAGACAGCAAAGGACTTGGAAGAGCAGTTGAACGGAATGGACAGTGTCTTGAAAGGACGATATAAGATGAACAGCAACAAAAGCAAAACGAGGATAATGGAATGTAGTCGAATTAAGTCGGGTGATGCTGAGGGAATTAGGTTAGGAAATGAGACACTTAATGTAGTAAAGGAGTTTTGCTATTTGGGGAGCAAAATAACTGATGATGGTCGAAGTAGAGAGGATATAAAATGTAGACTGGCAATGGCAAGGAAAGCGTTTCTGTAGAAGAGGAATTTGTTAACATCGAGTATTGATTTAAGTGTCAGGAAGTCGTTTCTGAAAGTATTTGTATGGAGTGTAGCCATGTATGGAAGTGAAACGTGGACGATAAATAGTTTGGACAAGAAGAGAATAGGAGCTTTCGAAATGTGGTGCAACAGAAGAATGCTGAAGCTTAGATGGGTAGATCACATAACTAATGAGGAGGTATGGAAAAGAATTGGGAGAAGAGGAGTTTGTGGCATAGCTTGACTAGAAGAAGGTATCGGTTGGTAGGACATGTACTGAGGCATCAAGGGATCACAGATGTAGCATTGGAGGGCAGCGTGCTGGGTAAAAATCGTAGAGGGAGACCGGTAGATGAATACACTAAGCAGATTCAGAAGGATGTAGGTTGCAGCAGGTACTGGGAGATGAAGAAACTTGCACAGGATAGAGTAGCATGGAGAGCTGCATCAAACCAGTCTCAGGACTGAAGACCACAACAACAAGAAATCGATAGCTGCAAATGAAATGGTGAAAAAGTGTTCAGAGTTATTGCTTGCTGATTGCAAAAGTAAGAACATCTATCTTATGCATGGAGTCAGCGGTAGGAGTATTAGTTTAGAGCAAGATTGTTTTACGCAATTTGGACGCAATATATTAAAAAGCGATGACAAAAATTATTTTAAAGTTCACAGTAACTTTGTGAGAGAAAATTCTGTACTTCAATTAACGTGTTTTTTTTTCTGACCGATTCGGAGCAGATGAATGAGAAACGGAAATGGAGAGAAAAGGAAAAGTAATGTAGCACCGCCACTAATAGTGGAGGGTCTGGTAGGGTAGGAGAATGCAGTCTCATGGCATAAATAACCTTACCATATCAGCCAAAATCAACGGATGAACATAGCGGAACGAATCTATTAATTTGTAGTGGACATCATTAAATAGAAGGAAGCGTCACATAATTCGTTTAGTGCGTTCAAAAAGAACGACGTTTTTGGGGTTGACTTCCCTCTGACGACGAGCGTAATACAGAACCAGAACAAAGTCATGGTGGGAGAATGATGGGAAAAGAAATGGGTCACATCCTTACATCCTTTGTATAGGTACTACCCCAGCTTACGCCGTATGCCAACGTATCACATCCACGAAGGCAAGATTACACTACTTACGGTTTGCACCCAGTATTTTAAGCAAATAGTCTTTCCGCCGTCCTAGAAAACTCTAAAATAAACATATAAATGGATAGAATGAGACACGAAGAATTAGGACTGTGTAGGGCAACCCAAAAGTCAGAAACACGTAACATAATCAGAAAAGATGTGATCTTTCAAAATATAAAACGCAGCGTGTAACATAAATAAATTAAGATATGTTTATATGTGGTACTTTCATATGTAAGCACATTAGTTTTTTGGTTTCTTTTTCTCTGTGTCAAACAGTTTTCCCATAAACAAGTCACAAACTTCATGATCAAATGTTTTCTGCCCGCTCGTAACTGCACCACACAATGGACTATGCTCGTCAGTACTGGTTAATGATTTTGGGTTCACTCGTCTACACATCAACACCTGACATTCTGCCCATAGGACGATTAGCACTAACAGCTTCGTTGCCGTACGTACTTAGAGGTAGGCCAATTAAACAGCCTAAAAACATACGACTTGTAATAGCTATAATCATTTGTCTCCTAATGACGTAATGTTGTTCAGCACTGTCCTCAGTCACCAACATAAATATCTGCACTTACACTCGTCAAGTGCTAAAAACAAGTCACAGAGTCCTACTTATTTCACACTTATTTCGACAGATTATGGGCTGTATCTGTCTCTTTCCGTACTCTTCATTACAGAGTAATCTCCATCAAAACACAAATGGATGGAAAGTAACACATAACTACAGGAAGTTTTCAAGGAGCAAGAGTTAAAACTCCTAAGCCATAGGGAACACGATGGCTAGAGTACGAAAAAAGGACAACAGAGGTAGGATGCTAAGAGGCCGATGACGGAAGATCGTATCCCGAGACAATAGAGGGTGGTGAAGAGGAACACAGAGCTAAGCGGAGATTAAAACTGTGGAGGTGAACCACGACGAATTTGGGTATAACCGTGGGCTGCAGGAAGAGCAAAACGTGTTCCTGACCACCACCATTTACTCATTTATTGTCTTTTCTGCTTTTGTGGGGTCTGAAATACATGGTGTACGCTAAATAGTGTTTGAGACACCTCATCCTCTCATATCACTAACTAGATTTTTCTATCATTTAGTCCACTCAGCCTTCCTCAGTAGCCTGCTTTACTAGCAGAGACAGTTTTCTGTCATGAGATTGGATAAACATATGACTCTGTATCACTTTCATTTGCATCAGTGTAATTGTCTCCAACCTAGGAAATATCCTAAGAAGATATTTAGCATCTTCATATCATGTTTTATTAGTAAACACACTGGATTTATCTTCAAAGATGTGAAAACATGTAGTGCTATATTTAGAGAGTCAGCACTGCTACACAGATGATTTTATTTATTTCACATACAGGCTTGTGTTGTGTAACTTCTTTAAAATGCGGAGTGACGCAGATAACCAGGTCAGTGTAAAACAAGTAAGACAAGGAAACATTTTAACATCGATAATTATTCAAACTACATCATATAACACAGATCTCCAACAAAAGAGATTGCATAGGATTGGAACATTGAGGAACAGCAAAGTAAGCAACGGAAGACATGTCGTATTAAGCCGACACAGCAAACAGAACGGAGAATTAAATCTGTACAACTGATTGCAATTTTCACTTTCTTCCGTTCTTGTACTGAGCCCTTTATTGCTAAATTTATTAACCTTGCACGTTGAACAAGATGTTCGCAAGCCACAGATTAGATATGTTTTATACACGACCAGATATGTTTTATACATGACCAGACCTTAAAAAAAGGAATTAACAAGAAACTAATAAGTATTCTTATAGATTAATTTGTTGCAGTTTAAAAGGTGAAAATAGTCAGCATAGAAAATTATGAAAATTTTGAATAATATGTCATTTGTAATGTGCCGGTCGATGTCAGCAAAATAAAATATATTCTTCCTTTTCTTTCAGACGTGTTACTTTCTGCTCTGTAAGTTTTTGTCTCGTCATCTGATACAGAAGGAGCTTCACGGTCATGGTAGTAACTACTCCCACTATAGATAGCGCTGCAATTCAGTGAAATGAAGTTCTTCATATTGTTATTATAACCACACATTTTACGCACAGTGCCTACTGCAACTACGAATTCTGTTTGTACTAATTGCATGAAAACTAATGCTGGATAAACAAGCCTATATCAATTCCTTTGGTGTTAAGTACGAACAGTTACGTAAAGTATCTTCTTATCATTTATATCATTATGTAGGTTTCATCTGATATTTTATATCATTCCATAGGTTCCATATGTTATTAGTACCGTCTTAAACGGATTTCCCTAAATATAAGAAGGTTGTATGTCGTTGTTTACGCTGTACTTCACATGTGTAAAAATTGCGTGAAGTGTGAACACGCTGGCTTCTGACACAAACTGCATATACACACTGATGTTTACACCTGTAGTACAAAAGAGGAGATAAGTTACAAACTAGAGCGAACAACAGCGAGGATATTATATACGTCTATAGTGTTCAACTGCAAATGTATATTCCATACCTGGATGTGATAACATGCTGAACAAATTGAGTGTAACAAATCATAAGATTTAAATAGTATGTGATTGGTACAAATCTTTCTTCAGTAACTATCGTAGTCCATATAACTCTACGCGTATCTTTTTAGCCACGTTGGTTTCACAGTAATTTGGGAGAAGTAAGAGGAGGTAAGCAATTATAAAGTGTATCTATGAACATGTGTATGTATACACAGACACAACTACAGCAGTGCGAGTGCGTGTGAGTTTGTGATTTGCTTTGTTAAGGATTATCACCCCATTCCAGTCACTGTTTTGAAACCAACGTTCACTATAATGCGAAATCTTCAACTACATTACTGGAACGAGATCGAAAATATAGTTGGTTGGTTGAAACCTCAATACTGCACATGAGAAAGAACAAAGTTCTTCAGCGGTGTATGGAGCCATACTACTGTTGCAGTTGTGTACCGATAAAGGAAAAAAGTAAAAGGAAAGAGAAGAACAAAACAAGCAGAAACGAGATAAAGTATAACTTTAATTACTTCGTCGTTCACATTTTGTTATAATGTTACTTATTTACTTACTAAAACTGATATTCATCTCTTATTTATTTATCTTTACCCACTGAAATATAAGCACTCTAGAGAGAACCAGAGTTGTAAAGAAAAAGTTCCTGTTATGTTGTAAAGACGGTCTTCCACTATTAACACTGTTTTTGCGAATTACGTACTACTTTCTTTCGTGGCTATTAATTTACCGGTGACATTTATATGGTGACGTAGTTAATGCTAATAATTCAATCATAAATCGACTATAGCATTTTCACTTATTTTATTGTATCCACAATATATTTCGTGATTTGTCTCACAAGTAACTAAAGAATGTGTAACTATTAATGTGAATCGTTTTACTTCTAAAGAAAGCATTGGTGTTAATAACTAGTGTTTAACATGGAGGGTCATTTCTTCTGTTTCTTGTATATATAGCTGCTTTTGGCATTCGCCTCTACTGGACATTTGTTGGCCCAAGATTTTGAGTTTTATTGCATTTCTGTAACGACGTGGCCTTTTCGTGAGCAGTAACCTAAAACGAAGTTACAAGAAAAGTCATTTGTGGCATATCTTTCACAACAAGGTTTCTCTATTCTGACTTAAGAGTAAATGGGTCATGATATCGGGATTTATCTAATGAGATTTGAAAATGTGCCTACCAGTCACACCAGGCTCCAAAAATACAGTACCAACAGTTCTTTTCAGTTTGGCTTCTGTATAATTCTTGAATACCATTAAGATCTCCATCTTCCTAGCTGCCGCTCAAGTTTACATGGACAAGCTACCTACTTAGCTGCTAATGACTTCATGCAAAATATTATAAGACACGAAAAAAAACACTTTGACCTATGTTTCATAACTTTTATTTCGTATGACCTAAGTTGCAAGGTTCACTTTCTCGATAACATTGACTTAGTGCATAAGAAATATGTTAAGTGAAATGCAACAAGAGTGAAATTTCGTTAAAAGTTGCTTCTTGTAGTGAAATAAATACTATGTTTCACCAAAAACCCATAGTTAAGTCAACGAAAATCATGAAATAATATGTTTCAGTTCATTCACAACAATCTTTTCTTATAAACCTTCCAGTCTCCCATGGAGCAAAATTCGGATCCTGGTTGCCTTGAAACTTTGCAAATACGTTTCGCATCCAAACTACACTCTGATAACTTCAGCTTTTGTAGTCCTGTCTTCCTCATAGCAAACATATGTACATATTCCAGGCCACTGATGATGCCTCGCAGAAAATAAAGGCGAAACGTGTATGGCACTAAAATTGTGTTTCATTCAGTTACTGTCAGACGGTCCATAAGTAAAACTTATCAGTATACCGTAATAATACACTTTGATACTTAACGATCGGTGCGGAACGTCTGGCTCGTTGAAGATTCTTTTAATATGTCCATGAATACATCAAAGTTATTTCTCGATCAAACAATCTAAATCTATTTATGGAAGTGGCTCCACTAAATTAAATTTTTAGGTCATTTTGTAGATTTTCGTTTAAAGTTACACGGACTCCTTGGGACCACACGAATTTAATTCTTGGTATATTGATAGCTACTGAAAACGCATTAATGAAACTGAATATCAGGACTATATCTTCTATTCAGTAACGTAATGAATGTAGAAATGTAATAATTGCATTGTTAGTTAGATAAATCCCTTTGCCAAAACTATTTTCTGTGTAGTAGGGGGAGGTTTATAATTGATTCAGCTTAGCACGATAAGAATCCTCTGGATCTCCTTTGTTTTGTGGCTAAAGCTATTTTAGTTATTCATCTAATGAAGAACAACTGTAAGAAATGCGACGTATTGATGGAGCAGTGTTAGAGCAAGACTGAAAATAAACTACAACAAGACCAAAGACGGAAAAAAAACAAATGTTAACAAAAAGCAAACAGTTGTAGAATTCAAGTACAGGGGCCAAATAAAAACATTCAATGGACTGAAAGAAATAAACGGGAAAGAGTAGTTTTTGTTTCATCTTTTAAACCGAATATTATAGTTAAGCATGAATAGTCAGTGAGCCCAATACATCAACGGACGGTGCCAGTTGTAACCTGTGGCAGTGAAATATCCATAAACTGTCTGAAGTTTGACAGTCATGACAACATACAAGATGGCACAGGATGAATTGTACTGTACTGTATTTACCAAAGACAGAGGACAATACCAGCTGGATACAAATGAGGCCTGACTCTGATCTGACTGTACTGAAGCAATAACATGACAAGTCACCTTAAATGACTCGTTGGAACCTATGAAAAACCAAAATCAGGATTTCAAAACCATTCCTCCTGAATATATCTAATCTCTTAGTAAACTACCATCTTAGCCAGTTAAAGAAAGACGAATGGGTCGACACGGAAAAGAAGGAAGTTGATTGTGTACAGTGTAATGTGAAATTAAATTGTAAGTGGATAATTAAACTACCAGACAGTAAGCTCCAATCATTTACTGAACTCCGCATGGCGAGAAACTACCTACATGATGACAGGATGCAAAACGAGCGAAAGGATAAATTACGTTAAAAATACAGGCATGCCATACTGAGATATGTAAAGCAGTAGATTTTGTGCATATGGGACCCTGGAAAGGTCCTTGATCTAGCAGCGAACGAAAACTTCTGATAATTTTTGTGAGTTTGTCACGTATGTGTGGTCAGTGCATATACTTCCGATATTAAGCTATCCTTCAGGTTTTGATGAAGTTCGTCAACCTGAGCTCGTGGTATCTCTTTCTTTCGTCTCTGCTTGCCTGAAATTCTGCGTCCTTACAATTGAAGTTCCCTTCACCTGAACCTGACAAATATCGAACTGCTTCCCACTCATAACAATTTTTTTTCATGTGGGTCAGTTTTCAGAAAACTTATGTTGAATTTTTGTTCCGTTCATCCTGATACAGTTTTAATTGCAGCTAATACGCTTTAAAATGCTTCCTCTTTTATTATTATGATTTTCATCAAGCTCCACAATTTTACTCTCTAACAGATTTTAAATCCTCAGATTTTTCGTCAAACTTCTTGTTTAGTTTACCTATCTCAGTGCAACAGTTTATCTACAAGTTCCTTATCGATTTACACTCTAAGACAAAAAAAAGAGGCACTACGAAGAAATTATCCGAATGGGACAGATGTCGGTGTATGTGATTTACATGTACAGACAAACAAATTATTACGTTTTTAGAAAAATTTAATGATTTATTCAAGAGAAAGAGCTTGACAGATTGTGCAATCAGTAATGCATTGTTCCACCACTGGCTCTAATGCAATCAGCTACAGTTTGGAATTGATTTCTGGAGTTTTGGTTGTACTTCTTAGAGACATGTTACCAAAGTCTGTTCAATTGGCCCGTTATATGGCCAAGAGTAAATGGGTCATGATATCGGGATTTATCTAATGAGATTTGAAAATGTGCCTACCAGTCACACCAGGCTCCAAAAATACAGTACCAACAGTTCTTTTCAGTTTGGCTTCTGCATATTTCTTGAATACCATTAAGATCTCCATCTTCCTAGCTGCCGCTCAAGGTTACATGGACAAGCTACCTACTTAGCTGCTAATGACTTCATGCAAAATATTATAAGACACGAAAAAAAAACACTTTGACCTATGTTTCATAACTTTTATTTCGTATGACCTAAGTTGCAAGGTTCACTTTCTCGATAACATTGACTTAGTGCATAAGAAATATGTTAAGTGAAATGCAACAAGAGTGAAATTTCGTTAAAAGTTGCTTCTTGTAGTGAAATAAATACTATGTTTCACCAAAAACCCATAGTTAAGTCAACGAAAATCATGAAATAATATGTTTCAGTTCATTCACAACAATCTTTTCTTATAAACCTTCCAGTCTCCCATGGAGCAAAATTCGGATCCTGGTTGCCTTGAAACTTTGCAAATACGTTTCGCATCCAAACTACACTCTGATAACTTCAGCTTTTGTAGTCCTGTCTTCCTCATAGCAAACATATGTACATATTCCAGGCCACTGATGATGCCTCGCAGAAAATAAAGGCGAAACGTGTATGGCACTAAAATTGTGTTTCATTCAGTTACTGTCAGACGGTCCATAAGTAAAACTTATCAGTATACCGTAATAATACACTTTGATACTTAACGATCGGTGCGGAACGTCTGGCTCGTTGAAGATTCTTTTAATATGTCCATGAATACATCAAAGTTATTTCTCGATCAAACAATCTAAATCTATTTATGGAAGTGGCTCCACTAAATTAAATTTTTAGGTCATTTTGTAGATTTTCGTTTAAAGTTACACGGACTCCTTGGGACCACACGAATTTAATTCTTGGTATATTGATAGCTACTGAAAACGCATTAATGAAACTGAATATCAGGACTATATCTTCTATTCAGTAACGTAATGAATGTAGAAATGTAATAATTGCATTGTTAGTTAGATAAATCCCTTTGCCAAAACTATTTTCTGTGTAGTAGGGGGAGGTTTATAATTGATTCAGCTTAGCACGATAAGAATCCTTTGGATCTCCTTTGTTTTGTGGCTAAAGCTATTTTAGTTATTCATCTAATGAAGAACAACTGTAAGAAATGCGACGTATTGATGGAGCAGTGTTAGAGCAAGACTGAAAATAAACTACAACAAGACCAAAGACGGAAAAAAAACAAATGTTAACAAAAAGCAAACAGTTGTAGAATTCAAGTACAGGGGCCAAATAAAAACATTCAATGGACTGAAAGAAATAAACGGGAAAGAGTAGTTTTTGTTTCATCTTTTAAACCGAATATTATAGTTAAGCATGAATAGTCAGTGAGCCCAATACATCAACGGACGGTGCCAGTTGTAACCTGTGGCAGTGAAATATCCATAAACTGTCTGAAGTTTGACAGTCATGACAACATACAAGATGGCACAGGATGAATTGTACTGTACTGTATTTACCAAAGACAGAGGACAATACCAGCTGGATACAAATGAGGCCTGACTCTGATCTGACTGTACTGAAGCAATAACATGACAAGTCACCTTAAATGACTCGTTGGAACCTATGAAAAACCAAAATCAGGATTTCAAAACCATTCCTCCTGAATATATCTAATCTCTTAGTAAACTACCATCTTAGCCAGTTAAAGAAAGACGAATGGGTCGACACGGAAAAGAAGGAAGTTGATTGTGTACAGTGTAATGTGAAATTAAATTGTAAGTGGATAATTAAACTACCAGACAGTAAGCTCCAATCATTTACTGAACTCCGCATGGCGAGAAACTACCTACATGATGACAGGATGCAAAACGAGCGAAAGGATAAATTACGTTAAAAATACAGGCATGCCATACTGAGATATGTAAAGCAGTAGATTTTGTGCATATGGGACCCTGGAAAGGTCCTTGATCTAGCAGCGAACGAAAACTTCTGATAATTTTTGTGAGTTTGTCACGTATGTGTGGTCAGTGCATATACTTCCGATATTAAGCTATCCTTCAGGTTTTGATGAAGTTCGTCAACCTGAGCTCGTGGTATCTCTTTCTTTCGTCTCTGCTTGCCTGAAATTCTGCGTCCTTACAATTGAAGTTCCCTTCACCTGAACCTGACAAATATCGAACTGCTTCCCACTCATAACAATTTTTTTCATGTGGGTCAGTTTTCAGAAAACTTATGTTGAATTTTTGTTCCGTTCATCCTGATACAGTTTTAATTGCAGCTAATACGCTTTAAAATGCTTCCTCTTTTATTATTATGATTTTCATCAAGCTCCACAATTTTACTCTCTAACAGATTTTAAATCCTCAGATTTTTCGTCAAACTTCTTGTTTAGTTTACCTATCTCAGTGCAACAGTTTATCTACAAGTTCCTTATCGATTTACACTCTAAGACAAAAAAAGAGGCACTACGAAGAAATTATCCGAATGGGACAGATGTCGGTGTATGTGATTTACATGTACAGACAAACAAATTATTACGTTTTTAGAAAAATTTAATGATTTATTCAAGAGAAAGAGCTTGACAGATTGTGCAATCAGTAATGCATTGTTCCACCACTGGCTCTAATGCAATCAGCTACAGTTTGGAATTGATTTCTGGAGTTTTGGTTGTACTTCTTAGAGACATGTTACCAAAGTCTGTTCAATTGGCCCGTTATATGGCCAAGAGTAAATGGGTCATGATATCGGGATTTATCTAATGAGATTTGAAAATGTGCCTACCAGTCACACCAGGCTCCAAAAATACAGTACCAACAGTTCTTTTCAGTTTGGCTTCTGCATATTTCTTGAATACCATTAAGATCTCCATCTTCCTAGCTGCCGCTCAAGGTTACATGGACAAGCTACCTACTTAGCTGCTAATGACTTCATGCAAAATATTATAAGACACGAAAAAAAACACTTTGACCTATGTTTCATAACTTTTATTTCGTATGACCTAAGTTGCAAGGTTCACTTTCTCGATAACATTGACTTAGTGCATAAGAAATATGTTAAGTGAAATGCAACAAGAGTGAAATTTCGTTAAAAGTTGCTTCTTGTAGTGAAATAAATACTATGTTTCACCAAAAACCCATAGTTAAGTCAACGAAAATCATGAAATAATATGTTTCAGTTCATTCACAACAATCTTTTCTTATAAACCTTCCAGTCTCCCATGGAGCAAAATTCGGATCCTGGTTGCCTTGAAACTTTGCAAATACGTTTCGCATCCAAACTACACTCTGATAACTTCAGCTTTTGTAGTCCTGTCTTCCTCATAGCAAACATATGTACATATTCCAGGCCACTGATGATGCCTCGCAGAAAATAAAGGCGAAACGTGTATGGCACTAAAATTGTGTTTCATTCAGTTACTGTCAGACGGTCCATAAGTAAAACTTATCAGTATACCGTAATAATACACTTTGATACTTAACGATCGGTGCGGAACGTCTGGCTCGTTGAAGATTCTTTTAATATGTCCATGAATACATCAAAGTTATTTCTCGATCAAACAATCTAAATCTATTTATGGAAGTGGCTCCACTAAATTAAATTTTTAGGTCATTTTGTAGATTTTCGTTTAAAGTTACACGGACTCCTTGGGACCACACGAATTTAATTCTTGGTATATTGATAGCTACTGAAAACGCATTAATGAAACTGAATATCAGGACTATATCTTCTATTCAGTAACGTAATGAATGTAGAAATGTAATAATTGCATTGTTAGTTAGATAAATCCCTTTGCCAAAACTATTTTCTGTGTAGTAGGGGGAGGTTTATAATTGATTCAGCTTAGCACGATAAGAATCCTCTGGATCTCCTTTGTTTTGTGGCTAAAGCTATTTTAGTTATTCATCTAATGAAGAACAACTGTAAGAAATGCGACGTATTGATGGAGCAGTGTTAGAGCAAGACTGAAAATAAACTACAACAAGACCAAAGACGGAAAAAAACAAATGTTAACAAAAAGCAAACAGTTGTAGAATTCAAGTACAGGGGCCAAATAAAAACATTCAATGGACTGAAAGAAATAAACGGGAAAGAGTAGTTTTTGTTTCATCTTTTAAACCGAATATTATAGTTAAGCATGAATAGTCAGTGAGCCCAATACATCAACGGACGGTGCCAGTTGTAACCTGTAGCAGTGAAATATCCATAAACTGTCTGAAGTTTGACAGTCATGACAACATACAAGATGGCACAGGATGAATTGTACTGTACTGTATTTACCAAAGACAGAGGACAATACCAGCTGGATACAAATGAGGCCTGACTCTGATCTGACTGTACTGAAGCAATAACATGACAAGTCACCTTAAATGACTCGTTGGAACCTATGAAAAACCAAAATCAGGATTTCAAAACCATTCCTCCTGAATATATCTAATCTCTTAGTAAACTACCATCTTAGCCAGTTAAAGAAAGACGAATGGGTCGACACGGAAAAGAAGGAAGTTGATTGTGTACAGTGTAATGTGAAATTAAATTGTAAGTGGATAATTAAACTACCAGACAGTAAGCTCCAATCATTTACTGAACTCCGCATGGCGAGAAACTACCTACATGATGACAGGATGCAAAACGAGCGAAAGGATAAATTACGTTAAAAATACAGGCATGCCATACTGAGATATGTAAAGCAGTAGATTTTGTGCATATGGGACCCTGGAAAGGTCCTTGATCTAGCAGCGAACGAAAACTTCTGATAATTTTTGTGAGTTTGTCACGTATGTGTGGTCAGTGCATATACTTCCGATATTAAGCTATCCTTCAGGTTTTGATGAAGTTCGTCAACCTGAGCTCGTGGTATCTCTTTCTTTCGTCTCTGCTTGCCTGAAATTCTGCGTCCTTACAATTGAAGTTCCCTTCACCTGAACCTGACAAATATCGAACTGCTTCCCACTCATAACAATTTTTTTTCATGTGGGTCAGTTTTCAGAAAACTTATGTTGAATTTTTGTTCCGTTCATCCTGATACAGTTTTAATTGCAGCTAATACGCTTTAAAATGCTTCCTCTTTTATTATTATGATTTTCATCAAGCTCCACAATTTTACTCTCTAACAGATTTTAAATCCTCAGATTTTTCGTCAAACTTCTTGTTTAGTTTACCTATCTCAGTGCAACAGTTTATCTACAAGTTCCTTATCGATTTACACTCTAAGACAAAAAAAGAGGCACTACGAAGAAATTATCCGAATGGGACAGATGTCGGTGTATGTGATTTACATGTACAGACAAACAAATTATTACGTTTTTAGAAAAATTTAATGATTTATTCAAGAGAAAGAGCTTGACAGATTGTGCAATCAGTAATGCATTGTTCCACCACTGGCTCTAATGCAATCAGCTACAGTCTGGAATTGATTTCTGGAGTTTTGGTTGTACTTCTTAGAGACATGTTACCAAAGTCTGTTCAATTGGCCCGTTATATGGCCAAGAGTAAATGGGTCATGATATCGGGATTTATCTAATGAGATTTGAAAATGTGCCTACCAGTCACACCAGGCTCCAAAAATACAGTACCAACAGTTCTTTTCAGTTTGGCTTCTGCATATTTCTTGAATACCATTAAGATCTCCATCTTCCTAGCTGCCGCTCAAGGTTACATGGACAAGCTACCTACTTAGCTGCTAATGACTTCATGCAAAATATTATAAGACACGAAAAAAAACACTTTGACCTATGTTTCATAACTTTTATTTCGTATGACCTAAGTTGCAAGGTTCACTTTCTCGATAACATTGACTTAGTGCATAAGAAATATGTTAAGTGAAATGCAACAAGAGTGAAATTTCGTTAAAAGTTGCTTCTTGTAGTGAAATAAATACTATGTTTCACCAAAAACCCATAGTTAAGTCAACGAAAATCATGAAATAATATGTTTCAGTTCATTCACAACAATCTTTTCTTATAAACCTTCCAGTCTCCCATGGAGCAAAATTCGGATCCTGGTTGCCTTGAAACTTTGCAAATACGTTTCGCATCCAAACTACACTCTGATAACTTCAGCTTTTGTAGTCCTGTCTTCCTCATAGCAAACATATGTACATATTCCAGGCCACTGATGATGCCTCGCAGAAAATAAAGGCGAAACGTGTATGGCACTAAAATTGTGTTTCATTCAGTTACTGTCAGACGGTCCATAAGTAAAACTTATCAGTATACCGTAATAATACACTTTGATACTTAACGATCGGTGCGGAACGTCTGGCTCGTTGAAGATTCTTTTAATATGTCCATGAATACATCAAAGTTATTTCTCGATCAAACAATCTAAATCTATTTATGGAAGTGGCTCCACTAAATTAAATTTTTAGGTCATTTTGTAGATTTTCGTTTAAAGTTACACGGACTCCTTGGGACCACACGAATTTAATTCTTGGTATATTGATAGCTACTGAAAACGCATTAATGAAACTGAATATCAGGACTATATCTTCTATTCAGTAACGTAATGAATGTAGAAATGTAATAATTGCATTGTTAGTTAGATAAATCCCTTTGCCAAAACTATTTTCTGTGTAGTAGGGGGAGGTTTATAATTGATTCAGCTTAGCACGATAAGAATCCTCTGGATCTCCTTTGTTTTGTGGCTAAAGCTATTTTAGTTATTCATCTAATGAAGAACAACTGTAAGAAATGCGACGTATTGATGGAGCAGTGTTAGAGCAAGACTGAAAATAAACTACAACAAGACCAAAGACGGAAAAAAAACAAATGTTAACAAAAAGCAAACAGTTGTAGAATTCAAGTACAGGGGCCAAATAAAAACATTCAATGGACTGAAAGAAATAAACGGGAAAGAGTAGTTTTTGTTTCATCTTTTAAACCGAATATTATAGTTAAGCATGAATAGTCAGTGAGCCCAATACATCAACGGACGGTGCCAGTTGTAACCTGTGGCAGTGAAATATCCATAAACTGTCTGAAGTTTGACAGTCATGACAACATACAAGATGGCACAGATTGAATTGTACTGTACTGTATTTACCAAAGACAGAGGACAATACCAGCTGGATACAAATGAGGCCTGACTCTGATCTGACTGTACTGAAGCAATAACATGACAAGTCACCTTAAATGACTCGTTGGAACCTATGAAAAACCAAAATCAGGATTTCAAAACCATTCCTCCTGAATATATCTAATCTCTTAGTAAACTACCATCTTAGCCAGTTAAAGAAAGACGAATGGGTCGACACGGAAAAGAAGGAAGTTGATTGTGTACAGTGTAATGTGAAATTAAATTGTAAGTGGATAATTAAACTACCAGACAGTAAGCTCCAATCATTTACTGAACTCCGCATGGCGAGAAACTACCTACATAATGACAGGATGCAAAACGAGCGAAAGGATAAATTACGTTAAAAATACAGGCATGCCATACTGAGATATGTAAAGCAGTAGATTTTGTGCATATGGGACCCTGGAAAGGTCCTTGATCTAGCAGCGAACGAAAACTTCTGATAATTTTTGTGAGTTTGTCACGTATGTGTGGTCAGTGCATATACTTCCGATATTAAGCTATCCTTCAGGTTTTGATGAAGTTCGTCAACCTGAGCTCGTGGTATCTCTTTCTTTCGTCTCTGCTTGCCTGAAATTCTGCGTCCTTACAATTGAAGTTCCCTTCACCTGAACCTGACAAATATCGAACTGCTTCCCACTCATAACAATTTTTTTTCATGTGGGTCAGTTTTCAGAAAACTTATGTTGAATTTTTGTTCCGTTCATCCTGATACAGTTTTAATTGCAGCTAATACGCTTTAAAATGCTTCCTCTTTTATTATTATGATTTTCATCAAGCTCCACAATTTTACTCTCTAACAGATTTTAAATCCTCAGATTTTTCGTCAAACTTCTTGTTTAGTTTACCTATCTCAGTGCAACAGTTTATCTACAAGTTCCTTATCGATTTACACTCTAAGACAAAAAAAAGAGGCACTACGAAGAAATTATCCGAATGGGACAGATGTCGGTGTATGTGATTTACATGTACAGACAAACAAATTATTACGTTTTTAGAAAAATTTAATGATTTATTCAAGAGAAAGAGCTTGACAGATTGTGCAATCAGTAATGCATTGTTCCACCACTGGCTCTAATGCAATCAGCTACAGTTTGGAATTGATTTCTGGAGTTTTGGTTGTACTTCTTAGAGACATGTTACCAAAGTCTGTTCAATTGGCCCGTTATATGGCCAAAATCCCACTTTTGTTAGCGGACCCCGCCCACAATGCTCCAAACGTTCCCTGGTAGGGAGAGAGCCAACGAACTTGTGGTCAAGGTAGTGTTTGGCATGCACTAAGACAACCAGTAGACACTCTCGACGCCTGTGGTTGGGCGTTATCTTACTGAAATTTAATCCCAGGATGGCTTGTGAAGAAAGGAAACAAAACGGGATGTAGAATATCGTCGATATACCACTGTGCTGTAAGGGTGCTGCGGTTGACAAGCCATCCTGGGCTTAAATTTCAGCAAGAAAATTGCCGACCACAGACGCCGAGAGTTTCTAATGCTTTCCTTGTGCTTTCCAAACCCTACCTTGGCCATCAAGGTGGCTGGATGTCCTCACAATTGAGAATTTGGAGCATTATGGCAAGGGTCCTACACCAGACGCAAATTTTGACGACCTAATGCGCCAGTTGGTCAGAATATGGCACAATGTCCCTTATGAGGATATCCAAAAATTGTATCAAATTCTGACCCTTATAACTGCTTGCATAAGAACCAGTACTGGACCAAGACGTTATTTACATGCTCAGTTTCGGAAGTTGTTACTCTTGAGTAAAGCATTCAATTATCCTGAAACGGTAATATTTGTTTGTCTGCCTGTCTACGTCACGTCTACCGATTGCTGTCGCATTCGATAATTTCTTATTGCATTTATTAACTGATTTCGAGACTGCACTAAGTGAAATGTCTCTATAGCTATGAGCACGTAGTGTAGAGTTCCAACCGTTTTCACTCCCAAGAAGCTTCGCATATCGCATCTACAAGAACTTCTGGACGTGGGATGGCCACAACAGGTATTGCTTTTCGCACGGGGTGGTTGTGTTCGAGGTCTAGAAGGGCGCTGATGAGCCCGTTGTGGCCGAGCAGCCTGGCCACCTGTGCGGCGGTCCTGCCGGCGGCGTCGGCGGCGTCGGTCCTGGCACCGGCGGCGACGAGTGCGGCCACGGCGTCGGCGCAGCCCCTGGCGGCGGCGCGCAGCAGCGGCGTGTCGCCCTCGGCGTCGCGAGCCTCCACGTCGGCGCCCGCGGCCAGCAGCACGTGCGCCACCCCCAGGTTTCCAACACGCACCGCGTAGTGCAGCGGCGTCGAGCCGCTCGAGTCGGCCGCGTCCACGTCTGCGCCGGCCTCCAACAGCGCCTCCGCCGCCCCCGGGCAGCCCGCGGCCGCCACGGCGTGCAGCGGGGTGTCGCCGTTAGCGTCGCGGGCGTTCGGGTCGACTCCTGCGGCCATCAGCGTTCTCACTGCCGTGCCGCCGCCCCTGATGGCCACACTGTGCATGTCGCTCCACGTACCACCCCAGCCAGACGTGTACTTCAGTGCGAGGCGCACCCCCTCAACATTTCCACTTTCAGCTGACAAGAGGAGCTGCATCTTGACCATGCAGCGAGACACGCCCCTGTCGAACATAACGTTCAGGATAGTCGTGTGGCCAGCTTGGGAGGCGAGGTGCACCGCGGTGTTTCCTTCTGAGTCCTGGCTCTCTGGGTCGCTGCCGGCATCCAGCAGCAGCCGGAGGGCGTGGACGCTTCCACTGGCGGCGGCGGCGTGGAGGGGCGTGCGGTCGCGGCTGTCTCTCACCTCGCAGTCGGTGCCCGCTTCCAGCAGCAGTCGTACCACCGCGTCGCGCCTGTTGGCTGCGGCCACGTGCAGCGGCGTCGACCCACAGCTGTCCAGAACCGCCGACGCCAACTTCGCGTCCACCGACAACGCCAGCCTCAGCAGCTGTAGGTGGCCCTTACTGCAGACCTCGCGCATCAGCGAGGCTGCGGCCTCTCCGATGGACAGCCTTCTCCTCGTGACACTGAGGTCCTTTGGAGACATGCCACTTTGCAACATTTTCTCCAGCCATTCCCAGGAGCCAGTCTCCTCTGCGAAGCGTACCGGAGTCCATCTGAATACCTCCTCTACTGTCCACTTCTTGGATGTCATCATACTGACTACACTGTCCTGGAACAATGATATTATTTATGATATGACACGAATGTCACGACTGCTTCGATTTATAAAGATGTGAAAAACGAAAAGAAAGGAAATGCAGCAAGAATTTTATCCAGTCAACCGTCATTTTCGACAGCAACTAGTTTCAGATTATATCCTCAGACATAAATATACGTTGAAATTGCATCATTAGAGCCGTTTAGTAACCAAAAGACTTGGGCTGTTGGTTTTATCTGCACTTGACGCAACAACTCGCTTGTGTGCCTCTAGAAGACAGAGTACTTTTATGGCTATGTAATACAATTATCTTTTATATAAATTGAAGATGGAGAGGGGATAAAGGATATGACGTGAGAGGGAAGGAACTACCAATATCACTTGCATCGGGACTTCGTACGTGATCAGCAACGTCAAGTGAAAATGTGTGCCAGATATGGATTCGAACCCAGGATCTCTTGCTGACTAGGCAATTGCGTCAACCACTGAGCCGAATTTGTTGCAGCTGCGCGGGCTGCCTCAGCGCGCCTCTCAGCTGACCCACACTGTCACCTGGCGCCACCTGCCCATAGTCCCCGTCCATGTCCTCAATGCTCGCAACTTTGAGATTCGCGTAGGAGGTCGATCATATTTTTGTACCCGCACTGGAGATCGGGGATTCATTGCCCATCGAGGCAAATGAATTATATGAAATTATCTTTGTGTGCTAGTACCACCTTCGCGAGCGAAAACTAGGACTCATCGACGTGCCACTGGGCTTAGACTGTAATTTTTGTGGGTAGCTGCGACCTGTAACATAGATGGTAGGTCTGCCAGCTTGACAAATGACACGACAAAGTAGAGGGGTTTGTCTGTGTCGATAGGGCACCCGAAGTAGAGTAGTCCTCTTCAGGACATTATGTTGGCAGCCTGATGTCTTTGCTACTCCCATCTTTGGCTTTCAAGTGCTTCAGAGCAGTGGTGTGTGGCATATCTCTGGCTTTGGTGGTGACTATAGGCGATTGTCGGTGTCAGGTTGTCGCATTTTCATAGTCATAGTGGTTAATTTTCTCATTTCAGGTGTAAAAATGGTTCAAATGGCTATGAGCACTATGGGACTTAACATCTATGGTCATCATTCCCCTAGAACTTAGAACTACTTAAACCTGACTAACCTAAGGACAGCACACAACACCCAGTCATCAGGTGTAAAAGTTAACAGCGTCTCCGTTATGTAATTTCCAGTATTCCACAACTCTTGAAAATGAGATCTCCAAGAGAGCACTTTGTTCTGATGTAATCGCTGCTTTGGCAGCTAGGAGAGCAAAGTGACTATGCCTGTCTAAATTTATACCCAGACTAAATCCATTGTGACTTTCATTACTTCACATAGAGTTTATTCCATCGTTAATTTCTAGTGAGAGTCACCAGACTGAGATAAGAATATTTCTTTGTGTTAGGAAATTGCACGTGGCCTATATGCTTCCGTTAGGTCCAGTTTTTCAAATAGTATACTGAGTCTTGCTACAATCGTTGTGAATGTTAGTTCGTCTGTTTCTATATTATTTGTTTCGATTCTATCATGTTAAAGATTTGTCGTATAGTGTTGAATGGCCCTCCCACCAAATTTCAGTTGCCTGTTCCTTCAGCACTTATTTAACGAAGTATGCACGTGCAATTTGTTAGCTGAATTTTGTGATTCTTTATGAAAGACAATTTCTTCTTCTTCATGACCAACACCTGTTATTACGAGTCCATCATATTCGTTTTATGTTCTAAGGTTAAGTCAAAAAACGTTTCCCGCCTGCTTGTAGTAAAAACAAAGAAGTTGGACGACACTCTATAATGACTTTTGACGTCATAATTGGTGTTTTCCGTGAAATCTCCGTGATGAGAGATCCACGTATTTCTGTTTCGCAAGCAAGCACCCAAACCCGTCCATTCGGCGAATAATCCGCGGCTTTCCACTCCGAATGACTACTCACATCTGCCTTCATTTTCCCAAAATCTGATTTAAAATAGTTGACGTGTTTTTGTAAACTCATGGCCACCCCATGGAATGGAGACACTCTCTGCTAGGCATACTACAGTTATGTAGTTACCAGACGTGGTTAAGAGTGATTTCTTTGTCCCTCTACTGACTCATACATAGGGTGTTTTTTTCCACTGTGTAGAAACTCTAGGGATTGATAGATAAGAGGGTACAGGACAAAAAAGATGTAATGAACTTATGTCCTGAATCGCATGGTTTCCTTGCTAGACCCCCTTCAACCATAATTTGTTAGAGAAACTGCAATCTAATAGGCGGTATAACATGCAGCCACAGTTACAGTATGAATGGTTTCCTCCTGGAGAGTGGTACCTTTCCTTACTTGGTAAGCATCGGTGCAGCCGAAATGCATGGGCCGGGATAACTGGCGACCGTATTTTGAGACCAGTCTTTCTACCACGTCACCTAAGAGGCCAGAACTCTCGGCGTTTCTTGGGGGGGAGGGGGGGGGGTAATTTTGCCTCCCCTGGTGGAAGAAGTTCCATTGATGATTCTAAGAGTTATGTGGCTACTACATGATGGTTCTCCTACCCTCTTACCCGTTAACGTCCGGACGCATCTCCTTCGTGTCTTCCCTGGTCGATGGTTCGAACGAGGGGTCCAGTTGCATGGCCTCATCGTTCACCGGATCTCAACCCGTGCAATTTCTAGTTATGGGGCCATCTCAAAAGTATCATGTATGCAGAGCCCATTCCAGATGTGGAGACTCAGGAGCAGCGTATTCATGCTGCCTTTGGCATTGTTTCAGTGAGAAAATTGACGAGTAATGCAAAAGTAAATTAATTATTAATAATAACTTACGTAAACAGTACCACACGAATGAGGGATCAAGGCGTACAAAGAAGAGCCGTTTGTTGATATTTCTTTAAAGAAATGTAGAGGTAGGACAATTAAAACTGGAGGCATCAGCGTCACGGATGAATCGGCATCCACATAATGCAAGTTTAATACATTTAATAATTCGTAGTAAATCAGTTTTTAATAATTATTTTATAATCAGAAATGAGATAAACGGTATAAAAGTTCAATGTGTCCATCGTTGGCTGCACGGCAAACATCGACGCGTTAGCCAAACTCGTCCCGTGCATGTGAAAGTGTATCTGCTGTTACTGAGTGCACAGCAGCAGTGATCCGGTTCCGCTCATCGTTCAGGGTAGTTGATGGAGGCGGGACGTAAACAGCTTCCTTTATATGCGATTGCAGTCTTTCTCGGCGTATTCTAAGGTTGGATTCTTCTCGGGTTATCAGCCGAATGGTGGCGTCGTCTTGTTGCAACGTTTCAATGCGTTTTGTACCCATCATCTTCTGGCGAAGACTTCCCCAGAAGATAATTGGTACGAAACGCTGCGACAAGACGACGCCACCATTCGGCTGATAACCCGAGAAGAATTCATCAGCTTCCTTTATATAACCCCATACGAAATAGTCACAGGGTGTGAGGTTAGGAGATCTCGAGGGCCAGAAGTGCAGAGCCAGGTCCTCAAGTCCCCTGCGGAACTGATGACCATAGATGTTAAGTCCCATAGTGCTCAGAGCCAGTCAAGTCCCCTGCAACCGATACAGCGCTGAAGAAGGAAATCATTCAAAAAGCCTCGTAAATCATGGTGCCAATTGGGTGGGGCTCCATTCTGTTGGTAAATGAAGTCCTGGGAATCTTCCATAACTTGAGGGAACAGCCATTGTTCCAACATGATTCCTGTTACAGTTCTTTCTGCAAAGAAAAATGGTCCATAAACCTTTGCACGGGATGTGGCACGGAACACATTGATCTTCGGTGGGCTCTTTCGTGTTGCAATGGTGAATGTGGATTTTCCAGACCCCTATACGAACATTGTGTATGTTGACTTTGCCACTAAGGTGGAACGTCACTTCATCGTTAAAAATTAGACGCTGTAGAAATGCGTCATCCTTTGTCTTTCCTAGCACATAACCACAAAATTCGAGACACTTCCCTTTGTCATTGGGTTTGAGAGCCTGCACAACTTGTAATCGGTAGGGCTTGTAGAGCAAACATTGTCTCAGAACTTTCCATAGACTTGCTTGGGGTATTCACAGGTCTCGACTGGCTCTATTGGTAGACTTACTGGGACTGTGCACAAAACTTTCCTGAATCCTGGACATCAGCCTTTGACACACGCGGTCGGCCTATGCTTTTTCCTTTGCACACACTCCCAGTCTGCTTAAATTGCCTAAACCAACGGCTAATGCTCTTGCGAGTTGGTGGTTGAATACCGAATTTGGTACTAAATGCCCGCTGCATTGCAATTTGCGACTCACTTTTCGCGAACTGAAGAACGCAGAAAACCTTGTGCTCCGCAGTCGCCATCTCACTCAGAAGTGACAGTGGAACGGAATGGTGCCGGCCACTGTGGCCGAGCGGTTCTAGTCGCTTCAATCTGGAACCGCGCGACCGCCACGCTCGCAGGTTCGAATCCTGCCTCGGACATGGATGTGTGTGGTGTCCCTAGGTTAGTTCGACTTAAGTAGTTCTAGGTTCTAGGGGACAGATGACCTCACATGCTAAGTTCCTTAGTGCTCAGAGCCATTTGAAACGGAATGACGGCCATATTGGCGGGTGAACTCTACCGGCTGCTTCTGAAACCATCACCGCCCGCCCACCGCCGCCAGTCAGAAACTGCGTCTTTTCATTGGTATAAAGCTTATTCATTATGGATCTATACTTGAAGAGATACGAATTATTGAAAATGGGTCCATCATTTAGAATAAGCCTGTATATGTATAATTATAATAGAAATCTGAAGAGGGTGCTGGTAATAACCATTTTTGCGCAACAAACAATTTTTCTAGAGAAAGTGATTGTTAATATATAACAATGAAACCACCCACACTGACCTTGTAAGCGAAATTAGAAATGTTGGCTATAGGTTATTTGTCGTTCTTTTTTAATATCTAAGAATGAAGCCACCCATACTACCTTACAAGCGGAATTAAATTATAACTGGAAACACTAACGTAAGTGTAATCAGAAGTACACATAATAAAGACCGGAAAGTTATATAAGAGATGAATTAATAAATTATGAAACATGTGCGTAAGGTTCGAATGGTCATCATAAATGCCAGATTGTACATACTCCTGTATTTACTGGGCCAGGAGAGAGAGTTATAAAGGTAAAACTTGTTACACCCAGCCATACAAAGAAGACTGAAAGCAGATCAATTATTGTAGAAAAATACGAGTATTACAAAATATTTGTACCTTATGACTGTCAATGGCAAATGGCTCTGAGCACTATGGGACTCAACTGCGGAGGTCATTAGTCCCCTAGAACTTAGAACTAGTTAAACCTAACTAACCTAAGGACATCACAAACATCCATGCCCGAGGCAGGATTCGAACCTGCGACCGTAGCGGTCTTGCGGTTCCAGACTGCAGCGCCTTTAACCGCACGGCCACTTCGGCCGGCTGACTGTCAATGAAATGATTGCTAACCTTCAATAGGCGGGAGTTGCTCAAACTCTGAGATTTTACACAGAAATTTTTTTTTCGTGATTTGACAACTGGCATTCAGTTTGCAAAATAACAATGCACTAAAACGGGCAAATTAGGGTTTAGATCCTTGTCGACAGTGAAGTCATTACAAACCAACACTGGCTGTGATGCAATGCGACAGAGGAACCGATCGGTAGTGTCGTTCGTCATGGAAGGAAGTACAGGGAATTTGTTTGAAGAAACAAAGATAGGGTTCGGACATCACTTCTCCCAAATAACATTCACTGCGTTACCATACACTCAAACTAAAACCGACAGAGAAGAGATAGGTCGTATTAACATCTCTCGTCTACTCTCTGTTGGTATTGTTGTCCATTATTGTCCTGTTCCGTAGTAAGAACGTATCTGACGAGAGTACAGGTCCAACTGGGCGTCGCCTTCTGACTTCAGGTCAGAGAAATGTGTGCTGCCGTAGTGTCTTCAAGGTGTAACTGAAGGCAATCTCAGTGTGCACGTTGCTTTTATTCCAGACATGCGGAACGTACAACATCTATCAACATTTAATGACTAGTATATTGCACTTTAATGAAGGTTAAGGTACAACAAAGTTATGTGATAAACTAGCATGAAGGAATGAATTTGAAACTTCAAATAAATTTCGTATGGATATGATGTTGGAGAATCCAGTCCCCAATGGACATTAGTGCTGTATACTCTGACACAACAGTTACAAAGAGCAGTGGACGAAGTACAGTATCCTTCTGTTCAGATGGGAACCATCAGAACAAATAAACGAATTACGTAGGAACAGCTTTCAAAACCTCGTCCAGCCATCATCCGGTTTTTCCCTAAAACAATCGAAGAGAGAGCTGAGACAAGTCGCTTACATTTCACAGCTGCTTCCATCCACCGCCCTCCCACCAGTGATGTGGTGAGGATGCCCAGCAGACCCCATGCTAGTGCAGTGTAACACTTCGTCTGGCCTGTCAAGCGCCTCATTTCGGTGAGGAAAAAAAGAGTCCACAATTTTTTCAGTTATGTCATATCCAGCTGAAGCCACTTATCAGTTCTTGGCTCCCGTAGTACAAAAAAAATTTTGCTGCGTCACCCGTTTTACCAAATGGTCAAAGCCATTTACGCTGGAATTAGATCGGTTATTTAGCAGACCAGACGAGGTGTGATAGGGTGTCCGAACACCGAACACACTATTTTCGTAAACGTCCAGTTGTGAATGCGGCTGTTGTCATTTTGCAAGACGTGGATGTTTACTCCAAATCATTATGAAGATGTAGAAGATTAAGGCAACAGTTGGTCACTAGAGATGTTGAAATAAACATTCTGGTTAATCTCCATAGTGGCCTGAATGACAGGATGCAAGTCATGTTACGGAAAACGCCCACAAACCACCACGGAGCCACTCCAGAATAAACTACGCCCACTATGTACTAGGTGTAATAGCCTCACTGGATCTTCGGTGCACTGTGCCCCTTGTGTCACTCCAAAAGAGGCCAAATTGCGACTTACCGGGTCACACCACACCCTTACAGTCAGCTAATGTCCAGTTTTTGTGTCATTTAGCCCCTTAAAGATATTAGGATTTATTTTCAAATAGATCTGAATATCTTTAAGGGGATAAATGACACAAAAACACTTTCTGCAAAGTATACGGCTTCAACAGTCCGTCGCACGCAGTTAGCTTCTCCATGTTCGCTTGGAATCTGGTTCAGGTAATCTGCTTTCCACTAAATCAGCATTTCCTCACGGGTTTGAAACTGATATCACTGACAAGTCATGATATTCGTCTCCGGTACCTGTATGTTATGATCACTGCTTTTACGCCATGTTACCTCGATGCGAGTGTAAACCATATTTCACGAACACACTGGACAGACACCAAAAAATTGGGCAACTTCATTTACGTTGTGATAATGGGCAGCACATGAAGCAGGCAGAAGGTAATAAGAATGTCTTAAAATGAGATTGACAGGAAGTGCAAAACGTCTAAGCAGGAATGACTAGAGGCCAAATGTAAGGATATAGAAGACTGTATAACTAACGAAAGATAAATACAACTAACAGGAAAATTAAAGAGACATTTAGAGAAAAGAAAAGCAACTGCATGAATATTAAGAGCTCACGTAGATAAAGAATGGAAAGCTGGAAGGTGGAAGGGTATATAGAAGGCTATACAAGGGAAAGAATCTTGAAGACAATTTCACAGAAAGGGAAGAGGACTTAGAAAAAGATGAGATGGAAGATATGATACTACGAGGAGAATTTGACAGAGCACTGAAAGGCCTAAGTCGAAATAATACCCCTGGAGTAGACTAATTTCCCTCAGATATTGATATCCTCGCGAGAGCCAGTAATAACAAAACTATTGTAAGGGGTGTGCAAGACGTATGAGAAGTGCGAAATACACTCAGATTTCAAGAAGAATGTAATAACTCCAGTTCCAAAGGAAGCAGGTGCTGACAGGTATAAATATTACCGAGCTGTCAGTTTCATAAGCCTTGGCTGCAAAATACTAACACGACTTATTTAAGGAGGAATAGAAACACTTGTAGAAGTTGACGTCGGGGAAGATCAGTTCGGATTGCGGAGAAATGTAGGAAGACTCGAGGCAATACTGACTCTGCGACATATCTTAGAAGATATGCTATGAAAAGACAAACCTACGTTTATAGCTTTTGCAGATTTGGAGAAAGCTCTTGACAATGTCGGCGGGAATACACTCTTTCGAATGCTAGAGGTAGAAGGGATAAAATACAGCGTGCTAATAGTTATTCGCAACTTGTACAGAAACCAGACCGCACCTATAAAATCGAGGTGCACGAAAGGCAGCAGCGGCTGAGAAGGGAGTGAGACAGGGTTGTAGCCTATCCCCGATGTTATGCAACCTGCGCATTGAGCAAATAGTAAGTAGTAGTAGCAGTGTGGTATTCTGCTTTACGGCAGGTCTTGTCATGGGTCAGGTCACTTCCACTTTTGTCTGTCCACAGCCAGTCTTTTCATTTCTGAATATTTGTCTCCTTTGATATTGTCCAGCATTTGGATTCTTATTTTTCCTCTTCCCCTTCTCCCCTTCACCATTCATTCTATTCCTTCCTTCAATAAATGGTCTCTCCTCAAACAATGTCCCATCCAGTTCCGTTTTCTCTTTATAATGACTTTCAGCATGTTTCTTTCTTCTCCAGCTCTTCTTAATACTTCTTCTTTCCTTACTCAATCTTCCCATTTCACTTTCTCCATTCTTATACATATCCACACAAAGTAAAGGAAACCATAGAAAAATTTGGAGAAGGAATTAGAGTTCAGGAGAAGGAACAAAACCTTTGCCGTTAGCAGATGATATTGTAATTCTGTCAGAGGCAGCAAAATACTTGAAAGAGAAACTGATCGGAATGAATAGTGTCTTGAGAGGCGGATATAAGATGAACATTAACGAAAGTCAAAAAAGGGTAATGGATGGTAGCCGATTAAATCAGGCGTGCTGAAGGAATTAGATTAAGAGTGAGACCAAAAATTTTGAAGATGAGTTTTGCTATTTGTTCGGCAAAGGAGCTGATGATAGTCGAAGTAGAGAGGACATAAAACGTAGACTGGCAATGGGAGAAAAGCGTATCTGAAGAAGAGAAATGTTTTAACATCGAATATAGAGTTAAGTGTTGGGAAGTCTTTTCTGAAGGTAATCGCCTGGAAAGTGGCCTTATATGGAAGGGAAACGTGGACTACAGAAAGTTTAGATAGGAAGAGAGTAGAGGCTTTTGAAATGTGGCTCTACAGATGAGTGATGAAGATAATGTAATCAGTGAGGAGATACTGAATAGAAGTGGGGAGAAAAGAAATTTGTGGCATAAGTTGACTAACAGGACGAGTCGGCTGATAGGACACATTCTGAGACCTTAAGGGATCGCTGAATTAGTATGGATGTTGGTTCGAGGGGGTGGGAGGGGGGGATGGGGGGGGGGGGGAAGGAATTGTAGAGGGAGTCCAAGATATAAATACAAAAGCAAGTTCGAAAGGATGTAGGTTACAGCAGTTACTCAGACATGAAGAGGCTTGCACAGGATTGACTAGGGTGAAGAGTGGCATCAGACCACTTGTAAGTAGGCTGTTTAGGTTTTTTTATTGGTAACGCCACCTCTGTATCAAAATCACTGGCTGTGCTGTATGCAGTCTGTGGCTGTTTTGCATTGTTGTAATACTCGCCATTGTAGTGTTAGGCAGCTGGCTCTGAACAGCGCGTAGCGTTACGCAGTTGGAGGTGAGCCGCCAGCAGTGGTGGATGTGGGGAGAGAGAGATGGCGGAGTTTTGAAATTTGTCATGAACTGCTATATTTATATATGATGATATTAAGGTAAATACAGTGTTTGTTCTCTATTAATATCTTTCATTTGCTAACTATCCCTATCAGTAGTTAGTGCCTTCCATAGTTTGAATCTTTTATTTAGCTGGCAGTAGTGGCGCTTGCTGTATTGCAGTAGTTCGAGTAACCAAGATTTTCGTGAGGTAAGTGATTTGTGAAAGGTATAGGTTAATGTTAGTCAGGGGCATTCTTTTGTATAGATTTTTGAAAGTCAGATTGCGTTGCCCTAAAAAATATTGTGTGTCAGTTTAAGCACAGTCGTGTAAAATTGTTCTAAAGGGGACGTTTCATGTGTCGACCCTTAGCCGAGGATACCTCACTGGAATCTTCTGATTTATTTCTTGTAGTTTGTGTAATTAGTGTAGTTTTTGTTTATTGCCAGCGCGTAATTATAGAGAGAATTTCCATTGTAGTTGTAGTTTTTCATTGTTGTACAGTAAAACAGTTGTGGCATACATGTAGATTTGCACCAAGTATTTCGCAGCTGCAATTAACTAGATATTATTTTCAGTGTTATGTTAATGTGTTCTCTTATTTTTGCTCTTCAAATTGTGCTTTTCTGTGTTGTCGTGTGAAATATTGTGACAATAATGGCGTGTGAAAAACGTAATACTAGGCTCCAAAGTAAATTGAGAAATGACAGTGAAAACGAAAGCAGTGTGTTAGCGCCACCGAGTAATGAATTAACTGACATTCAAAGTAGTAATTTGGTAATTGTGCATAGGGAAATGGAGCGGGCGGCAAACAGTGGCGTGGACAGTGAAACAATTAATGAAGAGGGAAGCATTATCGATCGATCGGTCAGCAACAGCTCGCCTCAGGAATCGGGAATGACAGGACACAATTTTGCAAATATTGTAGACTCAGGTTTTGGGTTCACACCGTTTTCTCAAATGAGTCAAGACACATTTTCCACTTATCAAAATGTGAATGTTGCCGGTGCAAATTCACTGCCGAAAAGCACTGAGGAACGTGTTTCAGACACCAGTGCATTGTTATTACAATTAATGCAACAAATGGGACAAAAGCTTGAAAAGTTAGACACAATGGAACAACACCAGAGACAAACACAGCAACAGTTAGACACAGTGGAACAAAATCTCAAAAAGTTAGACACAGTGGAACAAAATCTCAAAAAGTTAGACACAATGGAACAAAATCAGAGACAAACACAGCAACAGTTAGACACAATGGAACAAAATCAGAGACAAACACAGAAAATGCTTCAAAAGTTAGACTCATTGGAACAAACTCTTGAACAAACACGTGAAGATTTAACTACTGAGTTACATAACATTGAATCGAAATGTCAAAAAGTCTGTAATGACGTAAAAACTCAAATTTGTGAGCATTTTCAACCTATTTTTTCGCGGCATGAAAATGCATTACAGAATCACGAAGCAGCCATAAAAGA
This sequence comes from Schistocerca nitens, assembly GCF_023898315.1. Classification (NCBI taxonomy): domain Eukaryota; kingdom Metazoa; phylum Arthropoda; class Insecta; order Orthoptera; family Acrididae; genus Schistocerca; species Schistocerca nitens. The sequence goes on along the minus strand of NC_064615.1, from coordinate 587,864,199 downwards.
ACTGCAAACTATTGTTCATGAAAATCATGAGACCTTGCAAGCTAAATTTGACTCAGTTGCATCTACCGATTCGGTTACGCAACTTGCAAATACTCAGGAAAACTTAAAGGACACAGTAGATACTCTGAAACTTGGTTCAGAAAAACACACTGAGGAAATAAGTACACTATCGGAGAAAGTAGCCGAACTTTCGGATCAGTTCACTAATTTATCTACGAAGGTAGATGATAATCTGAATGATACAAAACCGGTAGTCTTTAATGACACAGAAGAGTATGAAGAAATTAGAAAATTCAAACAAAATGAAAATCAAATCAATACACAGTACAAAAGAGAAATCCGCGAAGTACAAGATCAGCTGACACAGGTAATACAAGAATTACGTATTTCAGAGGACACTCGCGCCCCAATACGGGAAGAGGAACATAGAAATACGGAACAACCACAAAATAATAACACAGGATGATTCGGAAATTAAGAAAGAAATTGGCAAGGCACACCGAATTTTGAGATGGAACCGCCGACACGACGTAACAATGACCGATATGCTACTCGCCGACACGATGATTTTGACTATAAGCTGTTCATTACTACACGTAAATTCAAAACGTTTAAGAATTCTGCCAACGACATTCATCCACAAGCGTGGCTCCATCAATTCTCTCATTGTTTTCCTCCCAACTGGTCGTTAGAACACAGATTAGAATTTATGTGTGGCTATTTAGAGAATGAACCAGCTGTAAGAATGCGATCGGTCATTCACGATTGTCACAGTGAAGGAGAATTTTACCATGCCTTCCTCTCAGCATATTGGTCTCAAGCTACACAAGACCGAGTAAAACATAGCATCATAATGATGAAACATTTCGAACAATCTGAATTCTCCAGTCTTGTGAAATATTTTGAAGACATGTTGCACAAGAATCAGTACCTGTCAAACCCATACAGCCCCTCAGAACTCATCCGCATTTGCTTAATCAAATTACCTGAACATTTACGACATATTATTTTAGCAGGACGTTGCAAAGAAGACATTGAGGCTTTTCAGGGACTGTTACAAGAACTGGAAATTGACACTGACAATCGCGGAACGCGAGAACAGGAGCACAACAATTACAGGTCACATCTGTCACAATTCCGCGATGACAGAAATAATACACAACAAGGCTATTCTTATAACGCAAATCGTGACCAAAACAGACACCACCCATATGACAACCACTGGCAGAGTAATAGTTACAGAGAAAGTTCGCATTTCCGTAGTAATGAATATGACAGAGACAATCATAGAAACAGACAATATGGTAACCAGAACTATTATTAAGTGAGACAGAATAATTTCAGACGCAACAGTTCAGCGCGCAGTTACGATTCAGGGAGAAATTCTCCACCACGTGACCGACAAGAAAGAAACTGTGGAATCTACCGACATGACGATAGACGATATAATCATAACGACAGACCTGAATTTTATCAGAACTGGCGAGCTTCAAACAGGGCAGGGCCTTCTCGTCAAGGTGAATTTGTAGAAGTTAGGTCTCATAATCCCAGTAACGACACGCGGCAACAAAGAGACAGACAATGACTCGCACCGCAGGCAGCCGCGTGCGCTGGCTGGGCTTGAGAAAAATAACACAAGCGCTAACCTTGAAAAAAAATTCCAGTATTCCTTACCGACGTATACCGCATGACAATTGCATTCAAGTTCAAACGCTGCATACTAGGAAGAGTAAAGGTTTACACCACAATTCACAAGTAAAACCGTTTATTGAAAGATAATCTGCTTTTTAACTTTGTCTTTGCCATATAACTTTTCACTTTACATTGCTAGTAGGCTTTGTCAGACTTAGAAACTGTTAACATGCAACACTGTTTGAAGTTAAATATTCAGTCAAGAACCAAGAGAACTTATTTAAACAGAAATTACGAATGCATTGTTATTGTGAACAGACGACACAGTGTTATTGTGTGTGTGCATTCTTGCTTGTTTGTTGCACGATTACGTAACGACTATAAGGCTCACATACTTAGAACATTTACCAGTACTGCTAATGAGATTTTAATGCAACATTTTGGTTTATTTGAAAATACATTCTGAATTTAAAGTGCTTTCTGAGAGATACCAGATGACACAGAGGTTAGTTTATGTGACAGCTACACGATTTTTATCACGACGCTACTAATGAGTGACAATTTACAATGTTGCTTTTGCGGTGTATCTGTTTTATATCTGCACAGTTTTTCTGAATTCTTCTGTAAAGTAAAACATGTTTTAGTAGTAACTTTTGTGGTATAGCTACAATGAGACAGCCTTTTCTGTAGCACAACAATACGTTACAGCACAGTACTTTCTTCATCACGGCAATAAGCGTAATAACTAAGATATCTATTCGCAAAGCATTTCATTTTTGTGTATCGTGAGGTAAGTACATTGACTTCTGCAGAACTTAGCTTTCGGAGGACGATAACTACGACACTTCCACAGAGATTATCTTACAACAAGACGCACAGTTTAGCGCTACAGTACACGCATTTGAGTGATTAATTTTGTACTTAAAACATTTATTTTTAAAGATATTTGAAGTACAATGATACAAAGGTATTTCGTGATACATTTCATTCCATTGCTGTAATCTGTAACACCTGAGGGTATTATTCATTTATCCTCAGGGGGGTACACGCTTACTTTGTGTATCATGTGTTTGGCAAGCACAAGGAGCCCTAGCTAATATGGTATTTGCTTATACAACTTTACACTTCGGTACCATATTTCTCTAACACAGAATTACACAGCTATCTGATTATTTGACAGAGAAACAAACATTCTTTTTACTACGGCAGTGACAGATGTTTACGTAATTACACCGTTGGATAACTTCACACTTACGAAATTGTATTTTGTCTGTACTTTGTGAACTGTTCATACTTTTTCGGAACCATTGTGATACTATGAGAGCTTTGAATGATGTATTTGGTATGGGATCATGATTTTAAAGTACGTTTGAGGCAGATGACACTTTTGACATGAGCAGAGAATTTTTTTGGGTTTGAAATTATTGCAGAAAGCTACGGCGTTTTTGAGATTTGAGTGAGGTGTTATGATATTATTACGATGACTATGTGTATTATGCTGTTGCGGTATGTTTATGATCAGTAAGCTGATGCTATATGAGTTATTTGATTATGCTACATATCTGTTACAATGAAATATTGTAGAAGTGTCGACGAATAAGGTAAGGAATAATGAGTGTGGAAAAGGATGTTGGAAACCAAGAATCGTACTTTAAGAGTTATGAAATGTGTGTAAATGCGTGAATGTATCACAATGCCGACGAAAATTTTTTTTGGACTCTGTTATATCAATAGGATTTTGTTTCTACAGATTTGTAACGCAAATTCTTGACCTGTGAAATATTTTTATATGAGACTGTCACTGTAGCGGAAACTGCTGTCGTAAATATTTCCGTACGAAAGTTAAGTGACCACCTGCACGTAATGCGTCACGGGCACCCAGCTGTGTCAGACGCCTGGAGAAAAAGTCATTAGTGTGTGCCAGAGGCGCAGGTGGAGAAAAAAAAAAAGGGAGGCCATTATCCTCGCTATTGACGTTCCTTTGTAGAGAGCATCGCAAAAACGACACGGTCGAACTTGAAAACATATGATTACACTGTGGAGCTCTAAATTTATGATATTTACTAAAATGCCTAATGAAAAGATGAGAAACATTTCACGGCTATTGTCCTGCTAATTGAGAGAAATGCCATATGGCTTGCTTTATGTATTTGTTTACTCATTTTGTTTAATATCTAGTTTCTAGCTGCACTGCAGCATTGGTTAAAATAAAATTTTATAGATGTACTAATATAAATATTTTCTGTCTACAGATCAAGTAAATAATATTTTTTTCAAAAAAAATGAGGAAGCACAAAAAGACATTTACCTTCACAGGAACTGCATTCATAATTTTCTTTTCAAGTACTTGGTAATTTTTTTTTGTAGAATAACTTCTTGTGGTGCACCACTTTAATTACATAGACATTAAGATATGAACAGACATTTCCCTTATCTGCATTGTTGTCTTTAGTGTACTATTTTTTCTGCTTGCGCTTTGTCATGTTTAGATGCTGCTGCTGTTTGCCATGCATAGTGCTACTAAATTTCACTTTGTATTACTCTGTTAAGCTAGTTTTACTACTGATTTATTTTTCTTGTTTACTGCACATTGCCTTATATTAGCTGTAATATTGCTGCTTGCTTTGCGAATTTGAATATTTTATCATTGCTGTTTGTGTTAATTGTTTTGTGCTGCTGCATTGCCTCGTTCCTTAGTTTAGCATCTGAGCTCAGTAGATTTAAGTTAGCTTAAGAGGTGGTAGACTATGTAAGAAACTAACTATGATGAATTGGAAGAAATGCATTGAGAAGGTATATGAAAACGATTTGGGCCGAAATGAGTATTGTACAATGAGCCATAATTATTTTGAAAGAAATATGGTTAGAATACAGAAAAGAGGTATAGATAGGACTTTTTGGAAATAATGAAGAACGAAGGGAGGTCTTCGAGAAGTAAAGAAAGTTTTGTTTGCAAAATACTGCAGTAAAACAAACCCTGTCCTTTCCTTGTATTATTCCGCTATATGTTTGTGTACCCTTGTATATTTGTTTTCTTCCTGTCTCTGTGCACTGTTTCATAGAATTTTTTTCTCTTCTAATACTAACCTACATTCACTATGGTGAGGAATACTGTTATTCTCAAATATAGTTGGCATTAATAATAAGTTATTTACTTTGTAAAGATGTTTAAACATTATTTGTTCTGTTTTGTTTTAATGCTCATGTGTGAAGTTGATGTTTCAAAAGTTATTCTGATCTTTATGTATGTACTTATGTCATTTGTAACACTGATGTACATGTTATTTCTATTCTTTTGTAAAGCCCATATTACTACAAATGTTATCTGTATTGTTATGTTCTTTAATGATGTATTTTGTACCTTTGTAATTGTATTCTTATGTTATAATATTGTAATTGACACCAGTTCATCAAATTAAGTAACTTGTAAGTTACATTTCACTGCACACGTTTCTGTTGGTCATAGTATATGGACAATATGTGAGAAGTAGGGACTGTTAGTGTTTGTACGTGTGTTAATAATTCAGCAAGGGACTGGATAACAGCATTGCTGGTTCTAAGGATAATTCCAAAAACTTTGTGAGTGCACAAGTGGTGGTTTATGGACTTGCTCTATTCTCCGCAAGACTCTTCGATGGTGATTGTGTACCTGCACAGTCACAACAGATGGCTGCTGGCCATCTCTACAAGGACTACAGTGGGTCTACATCTTTGATGACCCACCAGTACCATTATTTCTACAAGGACTACAGTGGGTCTGCACCTCTGGTGGTCCTCCAATACCGTAATCTCCACCAGGACTACAATGGGTCTACTCTGTGATAACCTATCTACCAATATTCTTCAAAACTTCGACTGACTCTGCTGTGGGTTTGCTCTGTTGTGGCCCATTACCTGTCTGCATGTCAAGAGTCAGCACTGTCTTTCCGTTGGAAGGACAACACTACTTCTTCAAGACTGCATGGAAATCCACTACGTCTATGTGCATTGTCTTTTACTGCTCAGACTTGGTGAAAAACACGGCAATTTTACTGTGATCAACGACCAGGACTGTCTTTATGGACTGTGAGAAAATTTTAGCTTTTGACCAACATTGTATCAATAAGTGTGTGCATTTGATTTCTTTGTTATTGTAATTGTGAAAAAAATTTTAACAAATATGTATTGGCCAGTGCCCAAAAAAATTTGTAAAATTTTTTGTGGGGAGCATGGGGGCTATGTAAGTAGGCTGTTTAGGTTTTTTTATTGGTAACGCCACCTCTGTATAAAAATCACTGGCTGTGCTGTGTGCAGTCTGTGGCTGTTTTGCATTGTTGTAATACTCGCCATTGTAGTGTTAGGCAGCTGGCTCTGAACAGCGCGTAGCGTTGCGCAGTTGGAGGTGAGCCGCCAGCAGTGGTGGATGTGGGGAGAGAGAGATGGCGGAGTTTTGAAATTTGTCATGAACTGCTATATTTATATATGACGATATTAAGGTAAATACAGTGTTTGTTCTCTATTAATATCTTTCATTTGCTAACTATCCCTATCAGTAGTTAGTGCCTTCCATAGTTTGAATCTTTTATTTAGCTGGCAGTAGTGGCGCTTGCTGTATTGCAGTAGTTCGAGTAACCAAGATTTTCGTGAGGTAAGTGATTTGTGAAAGGTATAGGTTAATGTCAGTCAGGGCCATTCTTTTGTAGAGATTTTTGAAAGTCAGATTGCGTTGCGCTAAAAAATATTGTGTGTCAGTTTAAGCACAGTCGTGTAAAATTGTTCTAAAGGGGACGTTTCACACTCTTCGGATTGAATATCACGACAATAACAATGGGCATGTCCAAACACAATACCTCTTTACTCAGATACCGTCACATCTCCGCGTCTTACTTCACTGGTTCCATACAGCCTACTGGCACATGCACACTATTTATGTGCCATGATTTACGTCAGCAGACAATGGTCCTATGACAGTCGGGTATGTGCTCCAGACCATCTGCAGTACTCCGAAGTGACTAGTGAGCCATTGGAATGGGGTTACTTATATTTAAACTGATGAGCCTGCTACGACTGCCGACGTGGATGAGATGTTAAAAGTATTTATCTTTTCTTCGTTCTCTTCTGAACTCGTACACAGAACGCAAAACTTAACTAGTTGCTTTAGGCCAGTGCTTAAGTTCCAAAACAAATATCCATATCTCAGTAAATTTCTTGTTGGTAGCACAATAGAAGACAGTGTATGTGACAGTATGAATAAAATAACCGTAAAAGTGCAATGGCGGAAAAAATGCAACACCCAGAATGACTGGGTTCAGGGGCGCAAGGGCGTAATATGTCCAAACGGAGGTGTTTTAGGAATTCATTTGTCGCACTCATCGACAATCAGATGGCTCCCAGGAGGCTCGTCTGTACACCCTGTGCTTCGACTCTGCCGCCAGTAACAGAGCTGAGTTTAGAGGTGACAGGCCTTTACAACATTTACTCTAGGGTACGTATTCATGTTGATCAGTTCCAGCCATTTTAGTGCGGTTGCATTGTGGGCCTAAGGGGCGTTGGAGATGTTGATCACAACATACTTCTTCCAACAGTGGTCTGCGAAAGATTCCCACACCTGGAGATCAGTTTCTGGACATCCACGTAGTATAAACGTACGTCATGATCGATGCACTGTGCAGGAGGTGGTGACCTGCCAAACATATTCCAGGGAAGAAATCCGGGCACATGTTGCGCTTCTGTGTCATCAGGTACAATTGCGAAACGCCTGCTTGCAGCAGGATTAAGATCACGTGTTCCCCTGGCCAGGTTACCACTCACATCACGACACCAGCTTGCATGGATACACTGGTGCCGTGACGGAGCTGATTGGAAAGTGGGATGACTTCTTTTGCCTTCAGTGATGAGAGGAGGTTCTGTTTGTATGCGAGTGATGGAAGTACTCGAGTATGACTTAGGCATGGTGAGCTGCAGAGTGCATCCTCCCACGACACACAGGTCCCACCCTAGGTTTCATGTCACGTGGAGACAATCAGTTGCAACTCGTGGTCACACTTGATATTTCTGCAGGGAAAAGTAACCAGGTCCTCTGAATTCCACAGGGTTCCTGCCATGACAGGAAGATGATGGGCTTTCTAGCAGAACACTGCACGACCACATACTGCTGCTGCGACGCAACTTTCTCTTCGTGGTGTACAACAACTGCTTTGGCAATTAGATCACCAGTCTCACCAGCTGAACACGTAAGGGACACGATGAAGCGGGAACCTATTGTTCTTCAGTGCCTGGAAGAACCATTGTCGGACTGTAACAAAATACGCACAACGCTTGGAACAATTTATCGCAGATGCCATTTGGTGCTTTTATGATCATTTGCACGCGAAAAAACACACTTGCGTTGACGCTAGAGGGTGGTACACTGTGTATCGATCTACTTTTACATCTACGTGGATACTCTTCAAATCACACTTTAGAGCCTGGCAGAGGGCTCATCGAACCTCCTTCTCAATAATTCTCTATTATTTCACCCCCGAACAGCGCGCAGATAACAAATACCTTTATCTTTCCGGGACAACTTTGACTTCCCTTATTTTATTATGATGATCTTTTCTCCCTATGTAGATAGCAGCCGACAAATTTTTTTCACAATCGGAGGAGAAAGTTGCTGATTGAAATTTCGTGAGAAGATCCCGCAGCATCTTTGTTTTAATGATGTCTATCGCAAATCCTGTATCATTTCAGAGACACTCTCTCCCCTATATCTCGATAACACAGAACGTGCTGATTTACTTTGAACTTTCTCGGTGTACTCCGTTAATCCCATACAGTAAGGATCCCAAACCGTGCAGCAGTATTCCGAGATATGACGGATAAGCGTAGTGCAGGCAGTCTGTTTAGTACATCTGTTGCATCTTCTAAGTGTTCTGCCAATAAAATGCAGTCTTTGGTTCGCCTACCGTACAACATTTTCTATGTGTTCTTTCTTTAAATTGTTCGTAATTGTAATTATTAGGTATTTAATTGAATTTACGGCCTTTAGATTGAGTGATTTATCGCCTAACCACAGTTTAACTGATTCCTTTTAGCACTCGTGTGGTCAAATGCCAATTTTCACACCATACAGACATCTTTTCTAAATCGTTTTGCAATTTGTTTTATTATTCTCATGACCTTAGTAGAACGATAAACAACAGTATCATCTGCAAACAGCCTAAGGCGACTGTTCAGATTGTCTCCTAAATCTATTACATAGATAAAGAATAGCAGAAGGCCTGTAACACTAACTTGGGTAGCGCCAGAAATCAATCTTGTTTTACTCGTCAATTACTACGATCTGTGACTTCTATCACAGAAAACCACGAATCCAGTCGCATTACTGAGTGTTCCATAGGCACGAAGTTTGGTTACAAGCCCCTTGTGCGTTGCAGTGTCAAAAGCCTTCTGGATATCCAGAAATACGGAATCAGTTTGAAATTCCTTGTTAATAACACTCAACACTTCGTTTAAGTAAAGAGCTAGTTACGTTTCACAAGAACGATGTTTTCTAACTTCTCGCTGAGTGTGTGTCAATAGATAGTTCTCTTCGAGGTAATTCATAATGTTCGAAGACAGTATGTGTTCAAAACCCTGCGGCATATGGACGTTAATGATACATGCCTGTAATGTAATGGATTATTGCTATAGCTTTTCTTGAATATTGGTGTGACCTGTGCAAACTTTCCAGTCTTTGGGTGCGAATCTTTCGTCGCATTAGCGGTTGTATATGACTGTTACGTATGGAGATATTGCACCAACATACTCTGAAAGGCACCTAACTGGTATACTATCTAGATCAGAAGACTTATTTTTATTAAGTGATTTGATACAATACTCGGGTGAAATTTACTTTTAAGTTACTCATGTTGGCAGCTGCTCTTGATTCTAATTCCGGAATATTCACTTTTTCTTCATTGGTGAAGGAGTTTCCGAAGGCTGTGTTTAATAACTCTGCCTTAACAGCAATGTCATCGATAGTATTACCATTGCTATCGCGCAGATAGGGCATTGACTGTTTCTTGCCGCTGGCATATTTTACATACGACCAGAATCTCTTTGGATTTTCTTCCACGTTTTGAGATAAGGATTCGTTGTTGAACCTACACACATCAAAAAAAGTTTTGCATCACTTCGGTTCCGAGAGTTACGGAACCTGCACAGAAAATTGGAATCGAGATCAACATAAACATCATTTCCAGCTTTTCATTGCTCTTGAAACCCACACATCTCATGTTATACAACCATACAGAGGGACCTTTAGAGGTGGTGGTCAAGATTCCTGTACACACCTGTACCTCTAATATCCAGTATCACGTCCTCTGGCATTGATGCATGCCTGTATTCGTCGTGGCATACTATGCACAAGTTCATCAAGGCACTGTTGGTCCAGATTGTCCCTTTGCTCAACGGTGATTCGTCATAGATCCCTCAGAGTGGTTGATGGGTCACGTCGTCCATAAACAGCCCTTTTCAATCTATCCCAGGCATGTTAGATAGGGTTCATGTCTGGAGAATATGGTTGCCACTCTACTCGAGCGATGTCGTTATCCTGAAGGAAGTCATTCACGGGCGCGAATAGTCATCCATGAAGACGAATGCCTCGCCCATATGCTGCCAATATGGTTGCTCTATCGGTCCGAGGATGACGTTCACGTATCGTACAGCCTTTACGGCGCCTTCCATGACCACAAGCGGCGTACATCTGCCCCACATAATGCCACCCCAAAACTTCAGTGAACCTCCACCGTGATGCACTCGCTGGACAGTGTGTCTAAGACGTACAGCCTGGCCAGGTTGCGTCGAAACACGTCTCCGACGATTGTCTGGTTGAAGACACACGCGACAGTCATCGGTGAAGAGAACGTGATACCAATCCTGAGCGGTCCATTCTGCATGTTGTTGGGCCCATCTGTACCGCGCTGCATGGTGTGGTTGCAAAGGTGGACCTCGCCATGGACGTCGGGAGTGAAGTTGCGCATCATGCAGCCCATTGCACACAGTTTGAGTCGTAACACGACGCCCTGTGGCTGCACAAAAAGCGTTATTCAACATGGTGGTGTTGCTGTCAGGGTCCCTCCGAGCCATAATCCGTAGGTAGCTGTCATCCACTGCAGTAGTAGTCCCTGGGCGGCCTGAACGAGGCATGTCATCGACAGTTCCTGTCTCTCTGTATCTCCTCCACGTCAGAACAACATTGCTTTGGTTCTCTCAGAGACGCCTGGACACTTCCCTTGTTGAGAGCCCTAGATGGCACAAAGTAACAATGCGGGCGCGATCGAACCGTGGAATTGACCGTCTAGGCACGGTTGAACTACAGACAACATGAGCCGTGTACCTCCTTGTCGGTGGAATGACTGGAATGACTGGAACTGATTGGCTGTCGGACCCCCTCCGTCTAATAGGCTCTGCTCATGCATGGTTGTTTACATCTTTGGGCGGGTTTAGTGACATCTCTGAACAGTCAAAGGGACTGTGTCTGTGAGACAATACTCACAGTCAACGTCTGTCTTCAGGAGTTCTGGGAACCGGGATGATGCAAAACTTTTTTGATGTGTGTATTATAAGCATCTCGCACTGAAGGGCGCGCTAAATTTCGAGCTACTGTGAAAGATTCCCAATCGTGGGAATTTTAGATTCGTTTCAATTTGGCATGCTTTTTTCGTTGTGTCTGCAACATTTTTTGAACTGTTTTGTGTTACATGGCAGATCAGCTCTGTCGTTTGTTAATTTATTTAGTATAGATCTCTCAATAGTTGTCGACACTATGTCTCTGAATTCAAGCTCCATCTTGGCTACACTTACAGTGTTAATTTATAAGGATTGTAGATTGTCTCTCAGGAATACGCCGAGTGAATTTTTATCTGCTTTTTTGAATAGGTACACTTTTCATTTAATTGTGGATTTGGGAATTACGATATTCTGTCTCGCTACGACAACCCAGTGCTCACTGATACCTGTAGCCGTTTGGTTGCTAGTTTTTAAGTCAGGATTGTTTGTTGCTAAGAGGTCAAGTGTTAACTATTCTAGTAGGCTCATGAATTAAATGCTTGAAATTTCAGAGAATGCGCTTAGCACAATTTCGGAAGATATTTTATGCGTACCTCCGGATCTAAACCACCAACTATAATTTTATGAGACGCGTACGTGTCTCAAATTAGACTCAAGTTTTCTTCGAACCTTTCAGCAGCTGTATCAGCTGAGTTGGATCGAATTATTATTTTATTCCGGTTGCCATGAATGACTTCTACCCACACTAACTCACAGAATCTATCTACTTCAACTTCGCTTCAAGATAACTACTTCTACCAGCAAAAAATACGCCTCCGCCAATAGTGTTTAGCCTAGCCTTTCTGACCGCCGTTACATATTTCGCAAAAATTTCTGCTGAACCTGTTTCCAGCTCTAGCCATCTTTCAGTGCCTATAACAACTCGAGTACCAATACTTCTTATTAGCGCTTGAAGCTCTGCTGCTTTCTTAACACAGCTACGACCTTTTACAACTGTATACCGAAGGTTCCCAGATATAAATTCTTCCAGTGTTCGACCTGCACCATTTTTGGGGTTCCCCGAAAGCCTATAGTCTAAAAAACCGCCCAGTATACGCCACACAGTCCCTGGTACCCGCGTAGCTGCTTCCTGCATGTAATGGACTCCTGATCTATTTAGAGAAATCCGACACCCCACCACCCTATGGCCCAAGTCGAGGAATCTGCAGTCTACACGGTCGAGAACTGTCTGAGCCTCTGATTCACCCCCTCACTCCCCTCTGTATCAGAGGACCGAAATCCTTGATCCTGCTTTCATCTCGCTCTATAATGAACCCCTGTAATGAATCTACACCTGTTAGTTGCCTGCAAGTAATAACTTCCGTGTGTAGACTTTCCTTAAATGGTTAGGAAACTGCAACGGCGGGATCGGTTGGCCGGTCGAAACATCCGATAATTAACTTTAGTTTACCTAGACCTGCACATCGCATCCAGGTAACTTCACAGTCAGACTGTTTCGACCTTGATAGGCACAATACGACTATTTTTGGTCGACTCCAACGTACAGTCCACCTCTAATGGCAACTAATCTATCTGTTTTTTCGATGTACGTTCTATGCCTCTCTAAATATTTCAGAGCTTCCTACCTCGGGTTTCTTCCAGTTATCGGTTCCGATAACAGGCGACAACTTTTCTGGAGGGCATTCATTTCAGGAATTTTCCTTACGAATACTTCAGTCTGCCTTTAACATTCTGATAGTCGAAGTCTCTTCATTTTGTACGCTATCTGATGTCACTTTCTGCGTATTGAATTGTGAACGTTCATCAGAAAATCTAGAACTACCAGCTAGCATAAAAAAAGAACACGTGTGCTTGACGAGTACTCTGGTAGCGGAATAGCTGCTTCCTTTATGCAGTCCATCATTAATTAATTACGGTGAGTCTTACAACTCTGTCTAGAACAGAGCGAGTTGTGTTTTACAAGATCTCTGCTTACGGAATCCATGTTGCTGTATACTGAATAGATTTTCTTCCTCCAGAAATGTCATAATACATGTGGATAGAATATGTTCCATAAATCTACGACAGACTAACGTCACCGATATAAGTTCAAATGGTTCAAATGGCTGAGCACTATGGGACTTAACATCTGAGGTCATCAGTCCCCTAGAACTTAAAACTACTTAAACCTAACTAACGTAAGGACATCACACACATCCATTCCCGAGGCGTGATTCGAACCTACGACCGTAGTGGTCGCGCGACCCCAGACTGAAGCGCCTAGAACCACTCGGCTACACCGACCGGCACCGATGTAAGTCTACGTGTATAATTATGTACTACAGTTTGAATAACCTTCACGAAAACAAGAATCTTCTGCGCTTTTTTCCCAATCATTTGGTATCTTTCCTGCTTCCAATGACCCAAAATAAATTATTGATCGAAGTGGAGCAAGTTCTTTCGCATAATCTCTGTGGAACTTCGCAGGTATCTCATCTGGTCCAGTGCCCTTTTACTACTGAGCAATCATAGGTGATTTTCTATTTCGCAATCACTTATCTCAATATCTGCCTTTTCGGCTTTATGTTATGATTGAAGGTAGGAAATGAATTACGATCCTCAGTTGTGAAACAGTTTGGGGATACTGAATTAAGTCTCTCGGTCTTCTCTCTGTCATCAGATTCGATGCCATTATGATCACTAAACGAATGACAAATGGCTTCGATCCACTTTCTGACTACGTGAGATGAGAACCTCTTAGGATTTCGAGTTAGACTGATTCGCGAAATTTTACTTTCTAAGTCATTTAATTGATCACCTTCCGCTCATTTTGGCTTCAGTCAGCTTTTGTTTGTTTATTAGAGTTCTACTTCGCTTAAATCTGTATTGAAGCTCTATTTGCTTTCGTTTAAATCTGTGTGAAGGTCTATTTTCTTTCATAGTGACTTTCTAACTAGGCTGTTGTACCATGGTGAGTCTTTACCACCCCCCACAATTTTATTTGGCATGTAGTGGTGTAAGGTGTACGGTACAGTGCTTATATACACTCCTGGAAATGGAAAAAAGAACACATTGACACCGGTGTGTCAGACCCACCATACTTGCTCCGGACACTGCGAGAGGGCTGTACAAGCAATGATCACACGCACGGTACAGCGGACACACCAGGAACCGCGGTGTTGGCCGTCGAATGGCGATAGCTGCGCAGCATTTGTGCACCGCCGCCGTCAGTGTCAGCCAGTTTGCCGTGGCATACGGAGCTCCATCGCAGTCTTTAACACTGGTAGCATGCCGCGACAGCGTGGACGTGAACCGTATGTGCAGTTGACGGACTTTGAGCGAGGGCGTATAGTGGGCATGCGGGAGGCCGGGTGGACGTACCGCCGAATTGCTCAACACGTGGGGCGTGAGGTCTCCACAGTACATCGATGTTGTCGCCAGTGGTCGGCGGAAGGTGCACGTGCCCGTCGACCTGGGACCGGACCGCAGCGACGCACGGATGCACGCCAAGACCGTAGGATCCTACGCAGTGCCGTAGGGGACCGCACCGCCACTTCCCAGCAAATTAGGGACACTGTTGCTCCTGGGGTATCGGCGAGGACCATTCGCAACCGTCTCCATGAAGCTGGGCTACGGTCCCGCACACCGTTAGGCCGTCTTCCGCTCACGCCCCAACATCGTGCAGCCCGCCTCCAGTGGTGTCGCGGCAGGCGTGAATGGAGGGACGAATGGAGACGTGTCGTCTTCAGCGATGAGAGTCGCTTCTGCCTTGGTGCCAATGATGGTCGTATGCGTGTTTGGCGCCGTGCAGGTGAGCGCCACAATCAGGACTGCATACGACCGAGGCACACAGGGCCAACATTCGGCATCATGGTGTGGGGAGCGATCTCCTACACTGGCCATACACCACTGGTGATCGTCGAGGGGACACTGAATAGTGCACGGTACATCCAAACCGTCATCGAACCCATCGTTCTACCATTCCTAGACCGGCAAGGGAACTTGCTGTTCCAACAGGACAATGCACGTCCGCATGTATCCCGTGCCACCCAACGTGCTCTAGAAGGTGTAAGTCAACTACCCTGGCCAGCAAGATCTCCGGATCTGTCCCCCATTGAGCATGTTTGGGACTGGATGAAGCGTCGTCTCACGCGGTCTGCACGTCCAGCACGAACGCTGGTCCAACTGAGGCGCCAGGTGGAAATGGCATGGCAAGCCGTTCCACAGGACTACATCCAGCATCTCTACGATCGTCTCCATGGGAGAATAGCAGCCTGCATTGCTGCGAAAGGTGGATATACACTGTACTAGTGCCGACATTGTGCATGCTCTGTTGCCTGTGTCTATGTGCCTGTGGTTCTGTCAGTGTGATCATGTGATGTATCTGACCCCAGGAATGTGTCAATAAAGTTTCCCCTTCCTGGGACAATGAATTCACGGTGTTCTTATTTCAATTTCCAGGAGTGTATTTATTCCATTTTTGATCGACATTTTCGTCTTAGAACTTAACATACAATACTGAAAACTTAGATACTTCGTTGCCTGGGACTCTTGCTAAAGAAATATATTTCCATTTTCCTTACCATGGTAACTCTCCTCCAGAAAGGGACTTTTTTGTTTGGAGCTGAAGCCTGCTGAACATCTATCTCTGAGTTCTTTTATTTACTCAAATACATCCACATAAATAGCCTTATCATTGTGTCACAATCATATATGGCTTTGAATTCATTCAAAACCGCTACTAAATTGGTCCGTTTCGGAGACTACTGATATGGCTCAAGCATTCTTTCATGAAGCCCGAAAAAACCGAGTTCATCGATTTAAACTACGTATAAAACGAGGTATTATAATCAGAAATAACTTTTCGAATCGTATCTGTCTCAATTAGGTATGTAGACAAATAAGAAGAATTTTTCTTGACCCATGTGGCCCCCACTTTGTTCAAGCTACTCTCCAACGCTGTGAAGAACTTAAAGCATTGGCCTGTAGCCGTCTGTATGTCTAATCAAATAACCTGCGTTGACGCCTGATTTGAACAGCCAAGTTTCCGAAATGATACATGAAACTCATTGTCTGCTATAGGAGGATCCCACATGCTAAGAGTAGCACTGACACTAGGGAACATCATGCTCCTAGTCCCTACACTGAGGTGCTTAATGTTTCTTTAACTTCTTTTTAATAGAGGTGAGATGGACGCTACGCTATTGTTTCATCCTGCACTCATCTCGTGATCACGTTGCGTATGTAACATTCTGAAGCAATCGTTGTCTTCGCGAGTTCAGATCATAAAACGGAAGGGTAAATACTGAAATTAAACGCCATAGACTGTGAATTACTTACTCTTTGGGCTCTCCAAGCACTAAAACTCGCTAGCTGCCGTCACTTGGCCAGGGCGTGAGCTTAAATAGAGTGGTTCGATAAGATAAAACGCGTCAGAGATTGCTTGATGTTGCGCTATAATACTAGTACTTACATGACAGTCACATTAATCAGGTTTTAGCTGAAGCGTGCCTTATTACTTCGGCGCTCGAGACAGAACGTTGTTGAACATACTGGGCTTATCAGTGTTGTTCTTCTGGCCCAGTGAGTCAGTGATAAGCTCTGCCCCTAGAGCCGAAATAATCTGTAAATCCATGTAAAAAACAAACCAACTGGAAAAACTTAGTATCACTACTGTACAGTTTTTATGTCCACTAGATTTTTATTTTTGGGGACACTAAAAGCAACGTGTATACGCATAGTACTCCACCCGTGTATGTACAGTCAAAGCATCAAACTGTATCCAATTTACACCTCAACAATGCGGTATCCTGTGTATTTCTTTCTGTTACTGATACATTTATTTAAACATTAAGGCATAACATGAACTTCTTACAGACGCAGACGACCAGTTTATTCCCTCCATGACACAGATAAAGCAAACAGCAAATAACAGTGGGTATAGTAACATCGTCTCTATGCAGTGAGGTGCAAGGAAAGCAATAGCTAGGCTGCACACGATCACACATAATGCTGCATACGATAATTCCATTCTGTACGTTTGACGTCTACATTTATGTTCACAGAGTCAGTTTCCCGAAGGCGCTGCTTCAGGCGACGAAAAACACACTGTCGGAATGGTGCCTCTGAGGGAACTGTGGAGCACATGCACGAGCAGCTGCAGTAGCAGCTTGGTTGTCGAATGCAAACAGCACCAAATGCATATCGACGTATTCATAGTTTCCGTACTCCGTCGGGAAGCCGCCCTACATGAAGTGACAGGATCAGTTATGGTTGCTGTAAAGAGTCCGCGATTCCTTATCCAACGATTAACACATTTTTGCCTTACAAAGATCGATTGCAAGGAGATCGGTTGTCAAGTGTTGCTAGCGATAAGCGAGCAGAGTGAAGTTCGAGTTTGAAGTCCGTCGCGTCCGGGCGGAGCTGTGAGCTGCACGTCGAATCGTACCGGCTCCACAACTCCTCACAGCTCTGGGTTAACCTTCGGCAGAACATGATTGATTCGTGACATATGATATTCCTGACAAGTATTTTACAAAGGTTCATTCATGTTCGCGTCAACCACGCCGGCCACCCACTGCACTGACGATTGTGTGTTTTAACCGCTGTTACAGTGTGTGACGCAGTACCAAAAATTCTGACCTGTAACCGTAACTGAAAGTGTGAGACAAAAGCAGTGTCTGCCTCACTGCCTCATACTGTGTCTAAATAGAATGTACGTGCCAAACACTGTAAGAAATCTTGGTGCTGCATATTGCAAAACCCCCTTGTGCGAACATTGTTGAGCAATTGCACTCTGATTGGAAAGAACTCCCGAAGCTGCTGAATCCGATCAGCATTTGCCTTTTAGTCACAGTCATCTCAAAATTAAAGCTGGGCTGCTGTTTCGGTCAATAAAAAACGACGTCATGTTAATCAGTTTCATATGGCTCTGGGCACTATGGGACTTAACATCTGAGGTCATCAGTCCCCTATAAAAAAATGGTTCAAATGGCTCTGAGCACTATGGGACTTAACATCTGAGGTCATCAGTCCCCTAGACTTAGAACTACTTAAACCTCACTAACCAAAGGACATCACACACAGCCATGCCCGAAGCAGGATTCGAACCTGCGACCGTTGCAGCAGCGCGGTTCCGGACTGAAGCGCCTAGAACCGCTCGGCCACCGAGTGTTAATCTGGAGTGTTTCATTGTGTACTGCGCGCTTAGTAGACACTTGCATGCTGTTTAATGCATCCCACTGCCTTTTGACAGGCTATTTTCACGTGACAAGATGATATCCTGCTTATCAACGACGTGAACTAGGGAACTAACGTCTGAAAAGTAAAACAAAGGGAATCTGACGGGTATTCGAACCATAGTTCCATGCTGAATGTGTGTTTGATGTCCCAGAAGCCAACTCTGTGAACTAGGACAGCCGGTACGGTACTGTAGAGTGATACACATTCCTCTGTTAATTCTGATGTAGTCCACGATGTGACTGTTGCCAACTCCTCGTTGCTTTTTCAAAACATACCCTATCCGATTTTGCTAAATAAACTTTTTTCTTCTATCAGATGAAGAATAGCAAGCCGACCTCCAACAGCGGCATTTTTTGAAGAAAGATACTCTATGCGATGCTTTATTAAGGGCAACCGATGTGGCCAAGCGCTGCCATACTTACGAACAGTTTGAGAGCGGCATCTTGGAGAAATTCTGGTCCGTAGCAGTCCAAGAGAGTCTACGGCGAGAGATATTTAACCTAAAACCATTCAGTAATAAACATGGGGGGCTACAGAAGGCTTTTCAAAAATACCTAAGCAAAAACAGGTATTGGACAAATCTAGTCTCTCACTTGAATTTACTAAAAATACTCAAAATCACTTACCGGCATATGTCAAGGAAAAATTAGTCACGATACCCGAGAATGATGTAGGACACTTTTTATCTGCTCTGGATTCGACTGATTTGACTTATGAAGAGTCGCAACTCCAGAAGAGTAATGTACCAAGCGAACATCCGCGAAATAGTGATCGCAAAGTAGTAAATACGGAAAAAACCAAAGCCGGTGGACACCCGTACCACCCACATAGTAATAAACACACAAGAGGTAACTATGGTAACCGAGCAACAAATTGCACAAACGTTGTTTCAAAGAAAACCACAACCCTAATTATAATGGGCAAACGAATACCGAACAGAGGTATTTCGGACAACAGATTGAAATTGTAATCCTGGCAGGTGGTAATAACCAAATTAATAATTGGTAAGGGCCGACCGGTGTTATATGGTCAGGCAGCCCTCCTCCTGGTAGCTACAAGCAACAGAACAACAATTATGTGATCGGAGTAGAACTTAATTCACTGGCATCTCAAGACACAAATTGGCGAAGGGATAACCACATTAGTGAGGAAAACCAAAACAGGCGGCGATAAGCCCCCGTTTGCAGATCGAGGAAAGGGATTGGGGGCGTCGATTAATCCGTAATTATTAATGAAAACTACTTTCCGTTTTGCCTTACCACCACTACAAGGAAGTTTATACACCCCAGGAGTTGCAAAAGTGTTAATAGCCGCCTAACTGAAACAAAAGGAACTGTCGCCAGGGACACACCGACAGATCGGGTGTAGAGGAACATATTTTTGAAGACGGTGATCACGAAATAAAATTTAAAGAGACAAGTGTGCTAGCTAAGACATCGCATTATCATGCATGAATGTACAGGGAAGATCTATAAACACCACAATAAATTTAACATAAAAGAAGAAGGCTTAACGTTAAATAAGATATGGCGTTCGACTTTGTACCAACGATGTGATAATCGATCACCTTTGATCGAGAGTAATGATGTTAGCCAGAGACAGTTTTACTATCGACAGCACGTGACATGTGGTGGGGTCCTCTGTGTGTTATATATAAACGAGACCTCCATGGCCAAGCAGCCAGCCGTTGACTCATCCTGGAAGATGTTGTCCGCAGTCGGCAGCGAAACGTCAGGAGGAAAAATTTCTACTGTACGATCAGGGCCTCTTAGACCTGAAGTTTTAATTTATAAAGACGCCGCTCGTGAAAGCCTACACGCTATGAATTCCTAATTATTTTCTGAGATATGACCGAGAAGTATATATTTACGAGGACTTGTGTCAGGGAAATGTGGAGAATTTGAAGGAGAACAGAAGGGAATCTGTACAGGACTTAATACATTCCAGGACAGCGAATTTAGAGAGGAACATTGTACTGGACACATGTGCATTGAAAAATTTAATCTCACACGCCTTGTTTAATGAGTTACAAAAGCAAACACATATACCAAACTTCCTGTGCGGAACTGTCGGATCTTGATTCCAGCAAGGAGGAAATCCAAAGGCGTGGACATTCAAGCGTTAATACCCATTACGGTCGAAAAGATTTCTTTTTTTCTAGTGGTGGGAAAACTTTTAATTAATTGTCTTATTGGTACGAAAACCTTCCGACAGTACAAGGCACATTCACATACACCATGTAATCAAAAGTATGCGGACACCTGGCTGAAAGTAACTTACAAGTTCATGGCGCCCTCCATCGGTAATGCTGGAATTCAATATGGTGATGGCCCACTTAGCCGTGACGACAGCTTCCACTCTCGCAGGCATAGGTTCAGTCAGGTGCAGGAAGGTGTCTTGGGTAATGGCAGCCCATTATTCACGGAGTGCTGCACTGAAGATATGTATCGATGTCGGTTTGTGAGGCCTGGCACGAGGTCGGCGTTCCAAAACACCCCAAACGTGTTCTGTAGGATTGAGGTCAGGACTCTGTGCAGGCCAGTCAATTACAGGGATGTTATTGGCGTATAACAACTCCGTCACAGGCCGTGCATTATGATGCCATCGCCATCCCAAAATTCCTCTTCAACAGTGGGAAGCAAGAAGGTGCCCAAAAAATCAATGTAGGCCTGTGCTGTGAGAATGCCACGCAAACCAAGAACCCCCTCCATGAAAAACACGACCACACCTTAATACCACCAACTCCGAATTTTACTTTTGGCACTACACACGCTGGCAGATGACGTTCACCGGGCACACCCTGCCATCGTATCGCCATATTGTGTACCGTGATTTGTCACTCCACACAACGTTTTTCCATTATCCAATCGTCCAATGTTTATGCTCCTTACACCAAATGGCTCTGAGCACTATGGGACTTAACTTCTAAGGTCATCAGTCACCTAGAACTTAGAACTAATTAAACCTAACTAACCTAAGGACATCATACACAGCCATGCCCGAGGCAGGATTCGAACCTGCGACCGTAGCGGTCGCGCGATTCCAGACTGTAGCGCCTAGAACCGCTCGGCCACCCCGGCCGGCGCTCCTTACACCAAGCGAGGCCTCGTTTGGTATTTACCGGCCTGACGTGTGGCTAATGAGCAGCCGCTCGACCATGAAATCCAATTTTTCTCATCTCCCACCTAACTGCCATAGTACATGCAGTGGATCCTGACGCAGTTTGGAATTCCTGTGTGATGGTATGGATAGATTGTCTACCTATTACACATTACGACCCTCTTCATCTCCAGGCGGTCTCCGTCAGTCAACAGAGGCGGCCGGCCTGTACGTTTTTGTGCTGTACGTGTCCCTTTAAGTTTCCACTTCACTATCAGGTCGGAAACAGTGGACCTAGGGATGTTTAGGAGTGTGGAAATCTCGCGTACAAACGTATGACACAAGTGGCACCCAATCACCTGACCACGTTCGAAGTCCGTGAGTTCCTCGGAGCGCTCCATTCTGCTCTTTGACGATGTCTAATGACTACTGAGATCGCTGATAGGGAGTACCTGCCAGTAGGTGGCAGCACACTGCACGTAATAAACGTATATTTCTGTGGGTGTCCGTATACTTTCGATCACATAATGTAGGATATAGTAGGTGTTTCTTTAAAATTAGCAAACAAAGGTTATCGAATTAGAACCTGTGCAATAGAAAACAGACCTTTGGCAAATATAGACACTAGAGTGTAATTAGCTTATTCAGATGTATTGCTCTGTGCTGCACAAATAAACGAACAGCTACATGAAATAAGTGTGAAACTGGCACTAGTACAAACCAAGGTAAGTGAATCAATTTTTTCGTCGGAAGAGCAGAATGAGGAGCTACAGTAATTACTACATCGTTATGTGCATGTATTTGAACAGTTAAGGGTACACGTATAAAATGGACGTTTATCGAAAGAAATGTTCTGTTTTTCATCACATCCCATACCCTTGTTCATGAACGAGACAATGAGGAAGGAAATTGAGAGGATGGCACATTTGGGTGTCATGCAACACTATATGTACCATATTGAAGTCCTGTTTTAGCTATCGCCAAATCCGATAACAGTATCAGGGTTGTACTCGACGCACAGAGTGTACACAAGATTATTGTTCCCGTTAGGACACGTCGTGACAACTTAGAAGAACAGTTGCCAAATTTCCATAAATTCAAATACTCGCACCTTACCAAAACCGATTTAAAGGCATCGTATTGGCTGACAGCTCTCCATGAAGGCTGTAGGAAGTACACACCCTTCGTATGTGAATGGGGGTTTAAGCTATGAACTGTGTCTTGCCTTTGGGCTTAAATGTGAGCGCAGGTATATCCAGTTCCATATTAGGTAAAGTTTCAGGACCAAATTTCAATAAAGCCACTGTCTACGTGGATGACTTGCTAGTAGCAAAGCCGAACTGCGAAGAGCATTTGTGACTTTTGGGACAAGTACTATAATGATTCTCAGAATACGGTGTTACAGGCAATTTAAACAATTCTGAATTTGAGAAGCAACTGTCAAATTCCAAAGAAACGACATAACATACCAAGGTATTTTTCCAGATATGGGGAAACTAGATGCAATCATTCACCCACATTTCAGAACAAAAATTAACTCAAAACTTCACTGGCCTTAGTATCTTTCTTTAGAAAATTTATTCCTGATCAGTTGTTTTACAGCGACGCTTTGTTGGACTTGTTACGGAAGTATAACCCATGGATATAGATCAATCAATGTCAAACCGACTTTGAAAACATGAAAGAAGCTCTACTCAATACAAATATATTGTATCACCCACACATATTACAAGAGTTTTGTTTAAACATTGGTGCGTCTTCGCAGGTTCTGGGGGCATACCTTAGCCGGCCGAAGTGGCCGTGCGGTTAAAGGCGCTGCAGTCTGGAACCGCAAGACCGCTACGGTCGCAGGTTCGAATCCTGCCGCCGGCCGAAGTGGCCGTGCGGTTAAAGGCGCTGCAGTCTGGAACCGCAAGACCGCTACGGTCGCAGGTTCGAATCCTGCCTCGGGCATGGATGTTTGTGATGTCCTTAGGTTAGTTAGGTTTAACTAGTTCTAAGTTCTAGGGGACTAATGACCTCAGCAGTTGAGTCCCATAGTGCTCAGAGCCATTTGAACCATTTGAACCATCGAATCCTGCCTCGGGCATGGATGTTTGTGATGTCCTTAGGTTAGTTAGGTTTAACTAGTTCTAAGTTCTAGGGGACTAATGACCTCAGCAGTTGAGTCCCATAGTGCTCAGAGCCATTTGAACCATTTTTTGGGGCATACCTATTCCAAATCACCGAGGCAGATGAACAACAGACACCCGGCAACATTGGTTTTGAAAGCAGAACTCTTACCGAATGTGTGCGATTACAGTCAGCAACGGAGCTCCAAACTCTCTCTATAGTGTGAGTTTTTCGGAAATTCGAATATTATTTGTGGAGAAAACTCAAAAGTCTACTGTGACCACCAAGTGCTTTCTTTTCTCTTGCCGTGCAAATAGCTGCACAGAAGAATAGCTAGATGGTATGTTTACTTGCAGAAATTCATTTTCGACGTAGTGTACATCAAAGGGAAACAAAATTTCTGACACCTTGTTAAATAAATTTCTAGAACTCACCGAACAGAATTCTGAAATCCGCGTCCTACTTAAGCAGGACGAAATACACCAACTCTATTACGTTTAAATGTTCAGTAGGCTGGAGCAATTGCAGGAGAGTAATCCAAGCTGTAAAAAGGTAAGACACGAACTATGTGAAGTAGATATCGGTAATCACATTACAAAATTTTATACTATTTCTAAAATCGTACTGTTTTACCGACGGACACCTACCCAAGAAACCTGGAAAGTTTGTAGATGAGATCATGCTCTGTACTCACAATGTGTGGGGTCATTATGGTGTGTTTGATTGCAACATTAAGACAAACATCTACTGCTGCTTCCCCAACATGCAGCTCGGAATTCTTCAAGTAATTGGAAAATGTTTCACTTGTCAGAAGACCAACACTTCAACAAAAGAAAATTAATTGAACTGCATCCAATAGTTCGCATAAAACCTTTAGATTGGATACTGCCAGACCTTATCCAAAAGGAAAAGGATGTGTTAAGTATGTAATTGCTTGATATACTGTTTTTTCCAAGTATGTTAAGGTGTATGTAGTGAGGTCAGTGACCGCTGATTCTGTGTAGAAAAGTTACAGACGACTATCTCCCGAGAGTAGGGAAGCCAGAGATACTGTTAATTGATAATGCATCATACTTGACAGGTAACAGATGTATGGAACTCATTACCACAAATAAAATAGAACGCTTAGGCATCATAATTCCACCCCGAAGTAAAACCCATTGGAAGACTGTTTAAGAAATTTCATTGATTTATACGCTCCTACACATCACAGAAACGTACAAAATGGATAAATGTCGTCGCGCCGCGTCAGTAACTCATTAATAACTTGCCACATACTTCGAGACGTCTTACACCAACTGAATTAATGTTTCAGAAACGAGAAATAGACGAGTGGGAAAAACCACTGCCTTGAAATATATAAGAGAGACAAATCATTCGAAGATAAAATATGCGAAGCCTTGATTAATCTAGGACGAAAGCCGAGCAGAGAAAGAAGTCCTTCAATAGAAGATTAGGGCGCACTGTACAATTCCTTATAGGACAAGAAGTATTGCTGCGAATGCACCCAAAGTCTGCCAAACATAGAAAACTTAACCGCAAATGGTAACTCCTATACACTAACCCATTTCTAATTACACAAGTCCCTCATCCAGGATCATAATGGCTAGCTAACACTATAAGTGGAAAGAACAAGGGCCTTTATCAACACAAGAATCTAAAGGAATTTGTATGTTTAATGTGTTTGACAAAAAATTAAACCAACTCATGAAGTTGTTATGCTTAAGTATAGTGGAAATATTTCTCTATAAAATTATGAAAAATATTCGCTTAGTTTTAGGATAAGTTTCTCTCTTGTTGTTTATTTGTGTGTAAATAGGAATACGGTCAGTCATTAGCTGTTTAAGATATTGTTCACTGACAGCAGCGTGTTGTGAAAATCAGTAATAAGCTGAAATTGATCGCCATGATGCGCATTACTGCTAAAATACATACACTTTCCAACCGCAAATTTATAAATGTGGTGGGTAGAAATAAATGATGTAGCACCTGCAATGAGAGGCAACGCGTAAGCACAGTAGAAATTTGCATCAAAGGACAGCCACCATGGCGCATGCGCGAAGGTAAAACGTGTCCAGCACGCTGATTAACACATCAAACGCCCAGATAACATTAGAGTTTGTACACCATGTACATTATGCCAGAAAGATTACGAATATAACCGATTACTAAAATAAATACTGAGGGCTACACTATAAGAATGAAATTAATATAAGGAAATAGAATGAAGATAACGAAATATTTACATGGAAGGAAAGAAAATGAACTAACTATGGGAAGATGTCTATACACTAGGTTACTATTTACAGTATATACACAAAAATTTATATTATGGCCATATGTAAACTGAACTAAGCAGTATCATGTAGAAAATCTGTATATATCATAAAAGAGTGAATAATTCTACGGATGTGCTCATGCTCTGAATAAGATATGAGGGTGGGTAATGACATTGTGCCTCGTCTAGGAACGTACCTATTACTTTCATGGGCAATTTGTGTGCCACAATTACGTTAGAATTTTATCTAAAGTGCTGCAAACACTGAGTAAATAGTTTGTCGGAAAACACGAGGAAGCGGTCAAAGAGAGTTTGCTCATTTACTGTGTGACGTGTAAACGATATATTTCAGCAGGAGATGGGAAATGCTCCTTTCCGTTCCTTATTATAACTGTCTGTAGATTCGTAGACCACCTCCTGGTAGATTTGAGAGAGGCATGACACTGCGTAGTTATGCTTGCTTGTGTTGGAAACGCAAGAGTGAAGTTCTCTACTCCTTTCATTAGCAATCTGGAAATACAAACGCATGAGTTATACGAATGATGGTAGTAGTTCTAACGGTTCTCTTTTAAAAGTCTATATTGGTTTTATGCTTTTTGATACTTCGTAAGATAAGAGGTTAGC
This sequence comes from Schistocerca nitens, assembly GCF_023898315.1. Taxonomy (NCBI): domain Eukaryota; kingdom Metazoa; phylum Arthropoda; class Insecta; order Orthoptera; family Acrididae; genus Schistocerca; species Schistocerca nitens. The sequence goes on along the minus strand of NC_064615.1, from coordinate 587,837,720 downwards.
ATTAATTATTTTCTATAAGTAGGTAAGACCGTTAGAAGCAGAGTATCTTATAGGAGGCAAAAATAAATGTTTGTTTTCAATTTAAATGAGCGCCAGGCTCCCTACAAGATTATTATAACAGGTTTTCATCCAAATACAGTCAAGGCCAAAGTTCACAGATCTACGACAAATGGTATCTCTGAAAGTATTTGAACTCTCCCAAAATTAACTCATGAAACTATTCAGATTTAAATTAAATAATGTTATAAAATGATTTTGTCACTTCTGCTCCTGTGGAAAGCTGTAAGAAAAGTTAATTTTAAGTCTGCCGCGTAATGACAGGTAATTGTTGCCACTCAGCGATCACTGCTTTCGTCTTCTTGATAGCTGGCAAATATTAATTATTCTCTCTTTTCAATTAAAACATTGCGATTAGTGGCTGTGTATGTTCTTGAAATAATACAATGAACCCAATTTTACACAAATATTTCTATCTATAACCTGATTCACACATTTTTTATCGTCTAATCGAAAGAACAAAAACAACATCTGCTAGCATTCAACGCTACACACAATATCTATCTAACAATAGTAACATTAGAATAAGAAACAGCAGAAGAGCGAGTAATAACTTATCTTTTCCATCTTCTATAGTTATACAAAGATATAAATGTTTTATTTCACCCTATTCTTTACTGCGATATTTTTTATCATCGTTATTGTCTTTCCCTACCGTAGTATCGATGCCGAATTTTTTGTAAATAGAGTAGAGTGGGGTAAGATTGCGCGACGGGTAAGACTGCGCAAGGCTTGTATCTCAGTTTTAGTAATGCAGCAGTTGGCTACTCTGTAGGGCACGAAATAGCCTCTGCTGCTGACCCTTTATTGTCGTAGTTTGATTGTAGTCCTAGAGTTAACGGCTGCGCAGTGCGGTAAGAACTGTTTTACGTTATTTTCATATAACTTTTCATGTTCCGGAAATAAGCTATAACTCAGGCAATAATGGGATTATCAATTTTAACTTTATTCCATTGTGTACTACGATGCATTTTCCGTCTTGTGGTATATTAACACATCTATATTCCAAAAGCTGCAGTGTCGTAGTGCGGGGCAAGTTTGCGCGTTGCTGGTGGGGGCGTTATAATTATCAACATTTCATAGACGTAGAAATATATATGAACGTTGAGGTGGATGTTATACATCGACACTAATCCTCTAAGAATCCTTTTCTATATTTTAGTGTCTATAAAAGGAAAACCGAACGGAAAACATACACTCCAGAAATGCTGGAAGCTGCAAAAGAGGGCATGAAAAATGGCAATTCTAAACGACAAATAGTGAGGGAGATTGGAATAAGTGAAGCTGCCCTCAGAAATCGCCTTAAAGAGGTACGAGGCCCTTGCAAGTATGCTTTTATCTCTATATTTTTTGTTTTGGAAACTTTTCCGTACGTAGGTATAAGCTTAAAATTAATACTCCCACCCCCATTTTTTTGGGGGGAGGGGGGGGGTTGGGGTAAACAAACTGGGAAGGTTCGGAAGAACTTTTAATTATGAACAGGAACTCGAACACGCCGAACACTGCAGATCTTTGGACCAATGTTATTATGGTATGACTCTGAAAGATTTCAGAAGATTAGTTCATTACTACTCTGAGAGGAATAACATAAAAAGAAAATTTGATAAAAAACTAAGATGGCCGGAAAGGACTGGGCTTATGATTTCCTGCAGAGACGAAATCTCAGCCTTCCGATCCCGCAGAAAACTAGTCTCGGACGTGTGATGGGGTTCAACACGCAGCAAACGCGCATCTTCTTTGATAATTCTTCGTCGCTAATGGAGAGATATAAATTTGAACCTCATAGCATATATAACATGGATGAGTCAGGAATTACATACAACTGTTCCTAACAAAGTTCCGAAAGTGATTTCAACGTGCGGCAAGAAGCACATAGGCAAAATAGCATTTACAGAAAGAGGTCAGCTGATAACGGTTGTATGTTGTATGGGAGCTGGGGGGAGTTACATCCGTCAAGGAATAATATTTCCTCAGAAAAGGATGAAGGAGAGTTTGAAGAACGGTGCCCCTCCTGGGTCACTAATGATGTGTTCGGACAGGATCCTTTCTTTCAGGAGTGCTAGTTCTGCAAGGTTCGCTGTAGAGCTTCTGTAAAGTTTGGAATGTAGGAGACGAGGTACTGGCAGAAGTAAAGCTGTGAGGACGGGGCGTGAGTCGTGCTTGTGTAGCTCAGTTGGTAGAGCACTTGCCCGCAAAAGGCAAAGGTCCCGAGTTCGAGTCTCGGTCCGGCACACAGTTTTAATCTGCCAGGAAGTTTCAGAATCCGGTCTTGTTAATGTTGGACAATCATTCGTCACATTTGAGTCTGAACGCCGTTTTTTACCGCAGGGACCCTAACATTCACGTGATTATCATTCCTCCACACAGCAGCTACAAAATGCAGCCACTGGATCGCTACTTTTTCAAGCCACTGAAGGACTTTTATTCACAGGAATGTGACCAGAGGCTCATTAACCACCCTGGATATCTAATTATGCAAGAATGTATCGCTGAATTGTTTGGAAACGCTTATCAAAGGACGGCCATAATGACGAAGGCAACAAAGGCGTTCACGGTATGTGGCATTTATCCAATCGATCGTCACCTATTCACCGAAGAAGATTTCCTGCCTTCGACTGTTACAGACCAAATTTAATGATGCATCCACAGTCGAAACTGGATCTCTCCAGAGCCAAAGTTCAAAGACATCTACAAATGAACCACAACCAGGACCAAGTACCTACGTGTCCCCAACAGATATAACTCCTTTGCCAAGAAGAAAAGATTGCCAAGAAAGACAGAAGAAAGGAAAGAAGCCAGAAATAGTATCTGGGACTCCATTCAAGAAGCAATTGTAATCCCAATCAACATAACAAGAAATAAAGAAAAAGAAAGAGGAAACTGTTTGATTCTGGGGAAGAATGCCAGTGTGCACTCGGTGTGCTTACCGGGGGGTCTCGTCCGTAATGTGGAGGAGGCCCTTCCGGCAGCTATTGAACGCACTGGGTGTGACCGGCTGCAGATAGTAGCACATGTCGGAACGAATGACGCCTGCCGCTTGGGTTCTGAGGCCATCCTTGGTTCCTTCCGGCGGCTGGCTGATTTGGTGAAGACAACCAGCATCGCACGCGGAGTGCAAGCTGAGCTTAATATCTGCAGCATAGTGCCCAGAGTCGATCGCGGTCCTCTGGTTTGGAGCCGTGTGGAGGGTCTAAACCAGAGGCTCAGACGACTCTGCGACTATAATGGTTGCAAATTCATCGACCTCCGTTATTGGGTGGAGAACTGTAGGGCCCCCCTAGACAGGTCAGGCGTGCACTACACACCGGAAGCAGCTACTAGGGTAGCAGAGTACGTGTGGCGTGCACACGGGGGTTTTTTAGGTTAGAGGGACCCCCCCCTTGGGCGAAACGATAAAATACCTGACGGCTTACCAGAGAGAACATTATCATCGTTGATAAAGAACGTCCGTCCTCAGAGACCAAAAACAGGAAAATTTAACGTAATATTGGTAAACTGCAGGAGTATCCAGGGCAAGGTTCCTGAATTAGTATCTCTTATTGAAGGAAATAGTGCGCATATAGTATTAGGAACGGAAAGTTGGTTAAAACCGGAAGTGAACAGTAACGAAATCCTAGACACAGAATGGAATATATACCGCAAGGATAGGATAAACGCCAATGGTGGAGGAGTATTTATAGCAGTAAAGAATTCAATAATATCCAGTGAAGTTATTAGCGAATGCGAATGTGAAATAATCTGGGTTAAGTTAAGTATCAAAGGTGGGTCAGATATGATAGTCGGATGCTTCTATAGACCACCTGCATCAGCAACCGTAGTAGTTGAGCGCCTCAGAGAGAACCTGCAGAACGTCGTGAAGAAGTTTCGTGATCATATTATTGTAATAGGGGGAGACTTCAATCTACCAGGTATAGAATGGGATAGTCACACAATCAGAACTGGAGCCAGGGACAGAGACTCAGAGACTCTTGTGACATTATCCTGACTGCCTTGTCCGAGAATTACTTCGAGCAGATAGTTAGAGAACCAACTCGTGAAGCTAACGTTTTAGACCTCATAGCAACAAATAGACCGGAACTTTTCGACTCCGTGAATGTAGAAGAGGGTATCAGTGATCATAAGTCAGTGGTTGCATCAATGACTACAAGTGTAATAAGAAATGCCAAGAAAGGAAGGAAAATATATTTGCTTAACAAGAGTGATAGGGCACAAATCGCAGAATATCTGAGTGACCACCATCAAACGTTCATTTCTGAGGAAGAGGATGTGGAACAAAAATGGAAAAAATTCAGAAACATCGTCCAGTACGCCTTAGATAAGTTCGTACCGACTAAGGTCCAAAGCGAGGGGAAAGATCCACCGTGCTATAACAATCATGTACGAAAGGTACTACGGAAACAAAGAAAGCTTCATCATAGGTTTAAGAGTAGTCGAATCATAGCTGATAAGGAAAAGCTGAACGAAGCGAAAAAGAGCGTAAAGAGAGCAATGAGAGAAGCATTCAACGAATTCGAACATAAAACATTGGCAAACAATCTAAACAAGAACCCTAAAAAGTTTTGGTCATATGTAAAATCGGTAAGCGGATCTAAATCCCCTATTCAGTCACTCGTTGACCACGATGGCACCGAAACAGAGGACGACCGAAGAAAGGCAGAAATACTGAATTCAGTGTTCCGAAACTGTTTCACTGCGGAAAATCGTAACACGGTCCCTGACTTCAGCCGTCGCACGGACGCCAAAATGGAAAATATTGAAATAAACGATATCGGAATTGAAAAACAACTGCTATCACTTAGTAGCGGAAAAGCATCCGGACCAGACGAGATACCCTTAAGATTCTACAGTGATTATGCTAAAGAACTTGCCCCCTTTCTATCAGCAATTTATCGTAGATCTCTGGAAGAACGTAAAGTACCTAGCGACTGGAAGAAAGCGCAGGTCGTTCCCATTTTCAAGAAGGGTCATAAATCAGATGCGAATAATTATAGGCCTATTTCGCTTACGTCAATCTGTTGTAGAATAATGGAACATGTTTTGTGTTCTCGTATTATGACGTTCTTAGATAATACAAATCTCCATCATAACCAACATGGATTCCGCAAACAGAGATCATGTGAAACTCAGCTCGCCCTATTTGCCCAAGAAATTCACAGTGCCGTAGACACTGGCGAGCAGATTGATGCCGTATTCCTGGACTTCAGGAACGCATTTGATACGGTTCCGCACTTCCGTTTAGTGAAAAAAATACGAGCTTACGGAATATCGGACCAGGTTTGTGATTGGATTCAGGATTTCCTAGAAGAAAGAACACAACATGTCATTCTTAACGGTTCAAAATCTGCAGATGTAGAGGTAATTTCGGGAGTACCGCAAGGAAGCGTGATAGGACCTTTATTGTTTACAATATACATAAATGACTTAGTTGACAACATCGGTAGCTCCGTGAGGCTATTTGCAGATGACACGGTTGTCTACAAGAAAGTAGCAACATCAGAAGACTCGTACGTACTCCAGGAAGACCTGCAGAGGATTAATGAATGGTGCGACAGCTGGCAGCTTTCCCTAAACGTAGATAAATGTAATATAATGCGCATACATAGGGGCAGAAATCCATTCCAGTACGATTATGCCATAGGTGGTAAATCATTGGAAGCGGTAACGACCGTAAAATACTTAGGAGTTACTATCCGGAGCGATCTGAAGTGGAATGATCACATAAAACAAATAGTGGGAAAAGCAGGCGCCAGGTTGAGATTCATAGGAAGAATTCTAAGAAAATGTGACTCATCGACGAAAGAAGTAGCTTACAAAACGCTTGTTCGTCCGATTCTTGAGTATTGCTCATCAGTATGGGACCCTTACCAGGTTGGATTAATAGAAGAGATAGACATGATCCAGCGAAAAGCAGCGCGATTCGTCATGGGGACATTTAGTCAGCGCGAGAGCGTTACGGAGATGCTGAACAAGCTCCAGTGGCGGACACTTCAAGAAAGGCGTTACGCAATACGGAGAGGTTTATTATCGAAATTACGAGAGAGCACATTCCGGGAAGAGATGGGCAACATATTACTACCGCCCACATATATCTCGCGTAATGATCACAACGAAAAGATCCGAGAAATTAGAGCAAATACGGAGACTTACAAGCAGTCGTTCTTCCCACGCACAATTCGTGAATGGAACAGGGAAGGGGGGATCAGATAGTGGTACAATAAGTACCCTCCGCCACACACCGTAAGGTGGCTCGCGGAGTATAGATGTAGATTCTGGTCAAGCAAACAAAAAGAAAGCAAAGCAATACTTAAATACGTCTAGGGAAAATTCACGAACTTTTCACTGTCCAGGCTGTACTGAAAAATACAATAATCCACTAACAGAAGATTGGATTCAATGTCTCAAGTGCGAGGAGTGGTGGCATGAATCCTGCTGTTGTTATGAAGGTTGTGGACACTTCATTTGTGATCTCTGTTAAAAAAGATTTTCGTCCGACAGGAATATTTTTGTATGTTTTTGATGACACGCCCAGATTTGTTCATTAGGTCAAATATTGTATCAACAGTAACTGTTATATGCTGAGAAACAGGGCATATTACGCTTATGTACTCTATAAATTAAATAAAAGACGAAGAACTAAATGACTCATATGTTTTTCTCATTTGATAATAATGCGCAAATTTACTCCACTAGAAACGCACTCTTACCCCACGGTCGGGTAAGACTGCGCATTTGCATTACTATTTTTACTAAGTGCGAATTACAGTTTAAATTGTTTCTATGATTTTCGGTCTCTGTCATATATCAGGCAAAATTCAGATGAAATGCCAGTTAAAATATAATTGTAATCTGTGACATTTCCTTCAGTATATCGCTATTTAAACCTCAAGTGCTCAGTCTTGCCCCACTTTACTGTAATTTTATATTTTTTTCACAATTGACTTTCAGTCTGGTCTGTTTGGTCTTATTCAATATTTTATACACACTTCGCAGGCATTAAACTTAAACATCGCGAAAGGGACACTGCATAGTCATGCATATCATCAGATTACATAAATGTGTATTTTTTTCACACCTGACGTGTTACATGTTTTGCAAATTATTCATGTAAACAAACATTACGTTATGAATTTAAATGTTAAAGCGGGTACTATCTCATTATAAAAGTTGTAAACATAAATGATTTATTAATGAAGATATTTAATATGAAATAAGTTGTCACTGAAATCTTGCCTTATGAATTTTGAAAGCCAGAACAACTTCTTAAATACTGTTCACTTGTATTTAAGTATTGTTTTCGAAACGTTGAAAATGATGTGGAAAATTCGTGCCTTAACTTATACACTCCTGGAAATGGAAAAAAGAACACATTGACACCGGTGTGTCAGACCCACCATACTTGCTCCGGACACTGCGAGAGGGCTGTACAAGCAATGATCACACGCACGGCACAGCGGACACACCAGGAACCGCGGTGTTGGCCGTCGAATGGTGCTAGCTGCGCAGCATTTGTGCACCGCCGCCGTCAGTGTCAGCCAGTTTGCCGTGGCATACGGAGCTCCATCGCAGTCTTTAACACTGGTAGCATGACGCGACAGCGTGGACGTGAACCGTATGTGCAGTTGACGGACTTTGAGCGAGGGCGTATAGTGGGCATGCGGGAGGCCGGGTGGACGTACCGCCGAATTGCTCAACACGTGGGGCGTGAGGTCTCCACAGTACATCGATGTTGTCGCCAGTGGTCGGCGGAAGGTGCACGTGCCCGTCGACCTGGGACCGGACCGCAGCGACGCACGGATGCACGCCAAGACCGTAGGATCCTACGCAGTGCCGTAGGGGACCGCACCGCCACTTCCCAGCAAATTAGGGACACTGTTGCTCCTGGGGTATCGGCGAGGACCATTCGCAACCGTCTCCATGAAGCTGGGCTACGGTCCCGCACACCGTTAGGCCGTCTTCCGCTCACGCCCCAACATCGTGCAGCCCGCCTCCAGTGGTGTCGCGACAGGCGTGAATGGAGGGACGAATGGAGACGTGTCGTCTTCAGCGATGAGAGTCGCTTCTGCCTTGGTGCCAATGATGGTCGTATGCGTGTTTGGCGCCGTGCAGGTGAGCGCCACAATCAGGACTGCATACGACCGAGGCACACAGGGCCAACACCCGGCATCATGGTGTGGGGAGCGATCTCCTACACTGGCCGTACACCACTGGTGATCGTCGAGGGGACACTGAATAGTGCACGGTACATCCAAACCGTCATCGAACCCATCGTTCTACCATTCCTAGACCGGCAAGGGAACTTGCTGTTCCAACAGGACAATGCACGTCCGCATGTATCCCGTGCCACCCAACGTGCTCTAGAAGGTGTAAGTCAACTACCCTGGCCAGCAAGATCTCCGGATCTGTCCCCCATTGAGCATGTTTGGGACTGGATGAAGCGTCGTCTCACGCGGTCTGCACGTCCAGCACGAACGCTGGTCCAACTGAGGCGCCAGGTGGAAATGGCATGGCAAGCCGTTCCACAGGACTACATCCAGCATCTCTACGATCGTCTCCATGGGAGAATAGCAGCCTGCATTGCTGCGAAAGGTGGATATACACTGTACTAGTGCCGACATTGTGCATGCTCTGTTGCCTGTGTCTATGTGCCTGTGGTTCTGTCAGTGTGATCATGTGATGTATCTGACCCCAGGAATGTGTCAATAAAGTTTCCCCTTCCTGGGACAATGAATTCACGGTGTTCTTATTTCAATTTCCAGGAGTGTATATAGGTGAAATGTACTAGACCTCGCCTGTCAGCTGGTATTAAAATGATACTTATGTACAGTTACAAGAAGCAGCATTAGCATGTCATTATTAAGCTTCTTGACGTATATCATGAAAAATTTTACGCATTTGTACAAAGACACGTAAGGAAAACTACATGAAACGGTTGTTTAACATACATGAAATAAAAAGCACGTGTGTTAAATGAAGAATACTCACTAGTATGAAGCATTGATCAAACTTGTGTGTGCCTACATTGACGAAGACGTCCTAAGTGCCCTTTGTAGTGACGTTGGACACCGGACTTTTACTGCGAAGGAGGAATTAAAACGAGTAATTTACGAACTTACCAGGAATATGGGGAGCTGCCGACGTGGTGCCGATGGTACGGGATGGTCTTTTGGACACTGAAATATGTGATGGACGACATGGTGTATATGACCATGGCCAGAACTTTGTGGCTTCTCGACCGCCGCATCGAACTTCTTAACTAAATATAGATCAACGTGCACTTATCCTACGGAGATACGCTCTGGACACTATAACGACGTGCAGTTCGCCGTCCTCTAGAAAGTTAGAGACCTGAGTTTGAACTGTTCTCCATAGTTGCATCGATGGTACGCGCACAACGAACACCGCTTAACGTGTGGAGTTGCGGCAGCGCAAACTATGGATGGTGGTTACACCTTAATAATGAAGACCAATTCAGACATGTCCCTTGTGGAATCATGATCTCTCATAAAGTGAACCTTAAAATATTGTAAATTACATGTAAACTAATTGTAATATAAATAAAGCTGACACGTGCAGGGAATAAATAAGGTTTAAATCTGGCCACAAATAGTGGGATTTGATCCCCATCCAGGCCAAAAAGTAATGTAAATGGTACTTTCACACGAAATTTGATTATTTATGTTATGCATGTTAGTAAAATACACCACTACTGTATACTGTCGTCAAGCAATTATGCTCAAATCCAGTATATAGTATATGGGGGGAGGTGAGGGGTGCAGTTGTGACAGATCTTATTTTGGTTTACCCATAAAGCATATGTCATTTAATAAGTACTGGAACACTGTGCTGGGAAAAGATGCAATATAAACTTCAAGATGATAAACGTGATTGTATTATGCTGTATTCTCTATCACCAAGATGGACGATGTCTCCTTTCCTTCAAGAAAGAAGGGATGAATGTCATTATGTTATAAGGAGAATTAGTATGTTGACCGTTTCAGTGGTAATCGTAACGAGAGACTGTGGAGATGCAAACTTAGACGAGTGAATTGCTCCCGGTGACAGCATCCGCCAGTCACACACCCGAAATAATCAACATCACTCGCACATCCTTTACGTCGCCAGTACTTAAATGACCAGTATAAACAGTATAAATCCCACGGTTGAAAAACCCTCACCCCCCCCCCCCCTCTCTCCTTACTATGAATCTTGTGCTCCAAGCTAGGAGGCTTATGTCGCTCATGCGACTGCAGCCCGTTCCACGTATTTGCATTCTTTAACTTTGCAGCACATTCAGTAGCTTTACGTACACTGGTGAGCTACAAAATCATGACAAAAGCCCACTGCGAGGAGAAGTTGTGCAGTGAGGAAATTATATAAGACGAGTATAGAGGAATGTGGAATCGTTCCCGATACACACTACAGGTGAAGAAACCTAGGGTCATAATCAATTTGAGAATGGGCAGATTGTTATGTCGCAGCACCTGGGAACACTACATCCACTCACACTGACCCAACACCACAGTCAGTTACTTTTGTTGTCGGCTAGTAATCGTGAATATCTGACAGCGGGTGAATTGTAACGCGTTGCCTCCTTTTGACAACTTTTCTTATGTCTTGACCACACTGTTATTTTCCCACCAACGTTTCGCGTTTCGACTTTACATTATTGTCAAAGGCAGCGTTATGTTAGTCATATACAATTGCTCGTAGATACACTGTATCACGTCAACATTCTCTATCACGAAACAAGTGCAAATTGACATATAACCGACATAACAGTATCACGGGGTCCCAGGTTCGATTCCCGGCTGCGTTGGGGATATTTCCTCCCGGAGACTGGATGTTTGTGTTTTACTCATCATCTCATCATCATTCTGGACGTACGGAGACTGGAAATGCGAAGATTTTGAACTTCTACGGGCACTGATGACCACGATGTTGAGCACCCCACAAGCCAGCGTCATACTCATCATCATCTTAACACAACACTGCCTTTGAATGTGACGTAAATTCGAAACGCGTAAAGTTGGTGGAAAAGTAAAAGTGTGGTCAGGACATAAGAAAAGTTAGTAAATGTGCATTTATGTGGCCGCCTCGTCTCACAACAGTTTCAGGCAAACTACAGATGTTACTTTCTATGACGAACCACGTTTCTTGCAACACAAAGCCGATGGTCATGTCTGGATACGCTCTCATCTAGGGTTACGGCTGCTCGAAACATGGATCAAGCGGTGGGAAAGTATTACGCTTAGGGGGCATTTACCTGGGACTTTGTAGATCCTGTGGTAGCAATCAAAGCTACGGACTATGTAAATATTACTGCGTATTACCTGCACCTTTTTCTGCTTAACGTCTTCCCCATTGGCAATGTCTTCTTCCAGCAGAATAAGTGTCAGTGATAGAAAGCCAGACTCGTGCCTCAGTGGCTTGAGAGACATGACACTGAACTCACGTTGATGTCTTAGTAATCAAATTCTCCCTATAGGAAAACCTAAGGGAATTCATCTGGGGCGCTGTCTGGCGCCATCTCCACGCCAAAAATATAGCAGCCCGTAATTTACGGGAATTCGGTGACTTTACGAAGGTATCTTGTGCCACATACCTTTTGAAATCTCGCACGCTGATCTGGAATCCATGGTAAGAAGAAACGCTGCTGTGCTGTGTAGGAAATGTGGATAAGCACGCTATGCAGCAGGTGATCACGATGGTTTAACCCATTAGCGTGTGTCAACATTTTCGTCTGGCAGAGGTAAATATGTCGTCTTGCAGCACCCAGAAGGGAAAAATGTCGTCTTCCAGCACCCAGAACGGAAAAAGAAGTGAAAATAAAATCTACAGCCAGCCACTGAGACTCACTAATAGCAACATTCTGTTAACAAACATATTGCTCAAAAGCACTGAAATCTAACGAGTGGTTTTAGGATTAGGACAGAAGTGGACGATAAAACAGCTTCCTGTTTAACTAAGTGCAGGGTTGCTAAGTAAAGTGGAAGAAAGAACTGTTAGTATTATGTTACTCCGGTAGACGGTGGACTCGTCTCCTTTTAGGCAGTCAACTCTTCTTCGACTAACTACTTCCTACCATAAAGCATTTGTGCACTATCATATACATAACTTGAGATACACGAGCGGAGCATAAAGAGAATTTGACAAGAAAGTGGTCTTCCCTATTAGAAGGCGTCTCCCTTTATGGATGATTTTATCAGGATGACGTAACATGATACATTACCAACGACTTGTTCGGAAAGGTATTTCTGTGAGCGTAGAATATTTCAGTGGCAATCTGTGGCCCGCAAGTGTCCGTGGTGTGGCAGGGCCACGTGAGCCGGACTTGGTGCTGGGTGCAAACGGCCGGTCGGTGAGAAGCAGCGGTCGGTAGGGTATATCCCAGGTGGGAAGGGCAGCGCGAGAACTCAGGCGGCGCACTGGCTGAGCGATTGTGGTGGTGCTCAGAGTAAGTTAGAGTAAAAATTGTAATATTCAGAAAAAGTGCTTAAAGTGCCTTACAGAAGAAAACTAAATGAAACTTATGATTGCGATACCGACAGGAGCATATTGCACATTAAACCATGCATGTAAATATGTTATTTACAAATGTATTAACATTTATAATTACTATCTGTTATAAAATTCATAACAACGGAAGCAGACCGGAAAGTGCACATATCAACACATCGTTTAGAATCTGATATGTCTGGTTATTTCTCACTGAGTATATTGACGAAGCTATTCCGGCAGCAGTTGAGGGGACAGGGTCCAACCAGATGCAGACAGTGGTTCATGTTGGGTCGGCGGAACGTCAACCAAGCTCACAATCTGCAGCGTTGCCACCAGAACAGGTTCTGGCCACCTGGTTATGAGTCGAGTGGAAGGCTTGAAGCAAAGACTGCAAAGGTTCTATGAAAAGCTAGACTGTGACTTGCTAGACATACACCATACGGCTGGAAGCAGTATGGTCTGCCGAAATGAGTCAGGTGTGCATCAGAGGCTTCTACCCAGACAGCTGCCTATGGGGAGCACAGATGTGTCTTTTAGGTAAGGTGACTCTCTATCCAGTCCAGATAACGACAGTCGTAGGAGAGAGGAAGGCGTCAGTGTGAGAAATGCCACCTACAAGCGAAAGTTCGTTTGGTTGGTCGGTTGTTTCATTTGAGGAAGTAGATCAACCAGCAAGGTCATTGGACCCATCGGATTAGGAAATGATGGCGAAGGAAGTCTGCCGTGGCATTTGGCTAACCCGGAATTTGCCTGAACTGATTTAGGGAAATAACGGGAAACCTAAATCAGGATACGAGTCCAGTGTGCTATCCACTTCTTCACCGCACTCGGTACGAGAGTTTTAAAATCTTGGTGGTTAACTTTCAAAACCTTCGAAACAAACTATCAGAGTTCGAAGCGCTCCCAAAATTCAGTGAAGCTCACATATTACTATATACAGAAATCTGGTTAAAGACCAAGCATTGAAGAGTTTCGGGAAAATTTAAGCGTATATCGAATGGATAGGCTAATGGAAAATTTAGGTGGTATATTTGTCGCAAGAGACGAGAAACTAAAATTTACCGGAACAAAAACTGAAGCTACATCTGAGACTGTTCTGGCAATGCTCAGTAGGAGGGGTGGACATGAAAATACGATCCTTCTACCTACCACCAGACTCAACTCCTGATGTAACTGAAAGCTTTAGAAAAAACCTGTCAGATCTCTTCTACATAAATTACTCACTCATACTGTAATCATCGGAGAAGAATTTAATCATCCCACTATCAAGTGCGATAATTATAGATTGTTAGTGGCGGGCATTACAAAACATCCTGTGAAACATTAATAAATGCGTTCTCTGGAAACCCCAAGAACAGATGGTTCAGAACCTCACTCATGATAGAAATATAGTAGATTTAATGACTACAAACAGATCTAACCTGTTTGAGGGTATCTGCATCAAAGCTGATAACAGTAGCCATGTGGGAGCTGTATCAACGATGATAACTGAAGCATAAACAGCAACAAAACCAAGTACAAATGTTTCAGTGTCCGGTAAATTAGATGAAGAAGCAAAAGTGACAGACCTCAGTGAGGAACTTGAAACATTTAGCTCAGGACATGATCAAGTAGAGGAACTGGCTCAAGTTTAAAATAGTAGTTGACCATACACTGAACAGGTATGTACCCAGTAGAATAGCTCGTGCCCACGGAGTCTTTCGCGACGGCATACATGAATAAAACGTTCCCGGTTTTCCAGCCGCGTCAATTCAAATAAAATGCTCGAGCTTTCGATGGCCATCTCCGCCATCGTCTTCAGGAGTTCACTGACTGCCGGGGCTCTCGCCACGGATCTTCAGTGGGGGTGGACTTCCACCCGTGTGTGTTTGGAGTGTCCAGCCTTGCGGCTTCTCCTCCCGAGTCTGAGTTGGTGAAGGGTAAGGACTTCGTGGTATGTTTGTCTACTGGGCGATCCGTCAGTGGAGGTCGTCACTGGCTAGCCGATCCGGTCGACTAGCAGGTCTGGCCACCGGGTGGATGCTCGAAAGTGAATTTTCCGCCCAAGCGCCCGTATTTTCGGATTGTTCGAAACTTGCGTCTTCTCGGAGAAGAGTAGCGCCGTCTCGCGGAAACGTTCACGCAGTCGTTGTACTCCGGCCATCTGGTGTGCAACCGCCGAAGGGAAGTTGCGATCCACGTATAGTGCAAGCCGGAGGGCTCGACTTTGCAGGGTCTGTAGCTTCTGGACGTGATCGTCAGCAGCATTCCCCCATACCACCGCGGCGTACTCAAGGACAGGGCGGAGCAGCGCCTTGAACAGAGTCACCCCGAGGTGAGGAGGTAGCGCTGAGCTCGGGTCGAGGAGAGGATACAGAAGATGAGTCTTCCTGAAGCCTTTCGTCTGACATCCGCGATATGGTGGCGCCACGTAGGACGGCGGTGGAGCGTGACGCCCAGGTATCGTGCGGTGTCGCTCCATGGAACAGCACTGCCGGCGATTGTCGGTAGTCGGAGGTCCGAGGGGACGCGACGGTGGGTAACAATGAGGGCTCGAGTCTTCGATGCATTAAAGCGGAGACGCCACCTGACCGCCCAACGGACGAGATCGTCGCATGCGAGCTGGAGCCTCTGCTGCAGAAGATGGGACCCCATACTTCGGGCGAAGACAGCAGTATCATCCGCGTACAGAGCCGGCTGTACGCGGTCAGTCTCCGGGGTATCCGCGGTGAACAGGGTGTAGAGGATCGGCCCGAGGACCGACACCTGTGGCACGCCTGCCCGGATGCGGCGGTCGGTGGACGTCCCAGTCTGGGCCCGCACGTGGAAAGTCCGATCTGCCAGGTAACCGCGGATGAGGTGAACATGTGGCACGGGGAGGCCCTGCACTAAGAGCTTGTACAGGAGTCCCTACGCGCCACACGCTGCCGAACGCGACTGCCAGGGCTGCTACCGTTTCTCACTAATATAGACATGACGACATCATCAACAGCCAATCAGATCGATCCAATGTGGCGCGCGAGCGTAAGTCGACCCGGGCAGCTAGCAGAGCTATTGCCCGTGGCAGCACCGGCGACGTCAGGTGGCGCCAGTGGCAGGCGCCACGTTTGAAACTACCGCTCCCGCGTCGTGCCTCTGTCTCTGCTTTCTTTCGATGTCCAACGCACGTCCCCGTGCCCTGCTGAGTGTGTATCCCTGGTCTCCGTTGAAATTGTTGTTGTTTAAACGAATCTCGACCGATTATGTAGAAGCATAAGCCAACACTTTTGTATTTACGAACTGTATTTCATGTCCTTTTCCTAGGCAATGCTTAGAAGACGCCACGTACCGCTAGCTTAGTCGTGACCCCACACAGGCCATTGTCAGAAAGACAGGGAAGTTATTGAAGGTTTCTGGCTTACCAGATGAAGTGGTGAAGAAATTAACGCCTCGTGTCGCCAGACCTCCCAGGCTTTATGGATTACCAATGATACACAAGAAAAGTGTTCCTCTGATGCCCATTGTTAGTGCAATCAGTTCGCCCATCTACAGACTTGCTAAAGATCTGGCAGGATTATTAGCACCAAAATTGGGACATTGCGAACACCATGTTGTGAACTCGCAAAAATTTGTTGAGACGCTCAAGAGAATGAAGATAGGCCCAAACTGCCTAATGGTTAGCCTGGATTTTGTGTCACTTTTTACGAGGGTGCCAATACAAGATACGTTGGATCTTTCTGCCAAATATTTTATATCTGGAATCGTCAAGTTGTTCCGTCTCGTCCTAACGACAACGAACGTTTTGTACTGCGATGAATATTATGAGACGGCACAGCCATGGGATCACCACTGTCTCCAGCAGTCGCAAATTTCTTCATGGAGCACTTTGAGGAGCAGACTCGGCAAACTGCGCCATTACGGCCGTCTTGCTTTCTACGATACTTTGATGACACCTTCCTGATATGGCCTCATGGTGAAGATACACTACGGCAGTTCGTCGATCATATGAATGGTGTCCATCCCAACATTAAATTTACTGTCGAGATGGAGAAGCACGGCAAGCTACCATTCTTAGATGTTTTGGTTGAGCCAAAGGCAGGAGGCCAGCTTGGTCATTCTGTGTACCGGAAACCAACACACACTGATCGGTACTTGAACGCCAATAGTTTCCACCGCCCTGTACACAAGAAAGCTGTCCTGAACACGTTGGTTCATAAAGCCAAGATTATCTCTGACGACGACCACATACAGTCTGAACTGCAGAACTTAAAACGTGTTTTCGGGGAAAATGGATACAGCAAAAGAGACATAGCAAACGCTTTCAAGGGCCGCCGACGAAAGACACCTGGTGAATCAATACAAGAGGCCAAACGGACTGTATTCCTGCCATACTGTGGAGCAACTAGCAGTACGTTAGGACGTTTGCTGCAGAAACATGGGCTAAGACCAGTGTTCCGGCCCGCCCCCAAGATACGAGGTATGTTGCGCCCTGTTAAAGACGACAATGCTCTTCGAGTGTCCGGTGTGTATGGTGTACCCTGTGAATGTGGCAGCATGTATATTGTACAAACAATTCTCACGGTTGCGGAGCGTTATACTGAGCACAAGCGCCGTATAAAACAAAGGAAGCTTGAAAAGTCGGCCATATGCTGAATTCCAATCCAAAAACACAAAGCAGTGAAGCTTATAGTACAGGTTCAAAATGAGCTTTTACTAAAAGCTTCACTGCTTTGTGTCTTCAGATTGGAATTCACGATATCCAGTTTTATGGCGCTATACGATAAGTTCGTTGATTTGAAAAAAGCGTATGGGGCCTGAAGAAGGCAAAATCAATTGCCAAAACTGGTTGCTTTAGGAATAAATTAAAATATCTTAAAGTTTACGGTTGTTGGTAAAGTTTATTGAATTGAAAATTTGAGTTTACGTCGAATAGCTCCTTCTTCGTGTTAGATTCTTTTTCCAACGTTGTAGTAGTCCAAGGAGCCGGTGGAATGTAGTATGCAGTAAAACAGCGTTACATGTCCTAAAGAAATGTTCTGAGAGGCAAAAATTCATAACGAGAAGAACTTCTACACAGTAAGTAACCAGTGATATAGGCATTTGGTGTGCGTTTGAGTCCCAAGCTCACTTCAAAGTAAGTGGATGAGCGACACCAGTAATAATGAAGCAGAATAAAAGAAAGAGGATAAATGAGAAAAACGGGTCAGACATTGTTCTAATTTAGATCCTCAAGATGATTCTTTGACACATCGGAATCTTTTTCAGAATTTATTTGTTTCTGATATTGTAAAGATAATAAAGTATGTGTATTTGTAAAACACTAGAAATGTGCCACTTCTAGTTTTATGAAATGGTTCATAAATTTAAATCATAGACATAACGAGACGAAGAGAACTTCATATGACACCAAGGAATCAGTGATTGATATCTGTATAGTTGAACACAGTCTTCAAACAGGCAAAGCCAGTGTAACTTAAACAGCAGGAAACAAACATGTATTAAAGCGTATAACTACAGGAAATTATATGAGGGGTGTAGACATATGTTAAACTGTGTTCTCGTGTAAAGCTTACATAATGAAGCTGACGAACTATCTGACTACATGATTTTTAGTTTTTTCTGTATTCATCGATTCGTCTAAGACAAGTTTTGAGACAGTTTACTATACAACATAATCATGTGTGCGTTAGTACCGGCTGTATAAAAAGAAATTCCCCTGTTGCGCGCCCGATGTATGGAAGCGTTAGTGCAATCCTCGCACAGAGTTCTGTGGAAATTTGAAAATAATCAGTATTCTGATATGAATGCAGACTGGGAACACCAATTACAACCAATTTATCTGTGAATAACAGATACAGTGTAAATGATCTTTCAGATATAGAAAAGTTGGTGAAGAATTTCGAGCGATATTTGAAAACGCAGATACTTTTCGGTAACCCCGAAAATAGTTTCCGGAGCTGAGGTATGCGAAAGTAAAATGAAGTAAATTCATAGGTCGACAACTCAAGAAGATCATTATTAACAAAAAATGGCTCTGAGCACTATGGGACTTAGCATCTGAGGTCATCAGTCCTAACTAACCTAAGAACATCACATACATCCATGCCCGAGGCACGATTCGAACCTGCGACCGGAGCGGTCGTTTGGTTCCAGACTGAAGCGCCTAGAACCGCTCGGCCACATCGGCCGGCCATTATTAACAACTATTTCGAACAATTACAGGAACAAAAAGAGATAGGTGGGTGGCATTCAATCAGTCGTAGCAGACTTCCAATGAAACGACCCTTCTAATGTTGAGAATATTCCACGGAAGTTTATTAATACGCACAGACAGCAGGCTTGCAATATTCATCACTTTGACTCATATCTGGACCTGGACCTGGACCGCTAGGACCTGTGTTCAGACAGGGACATACATAGTCACCAGGACGTTTCTATGTCGTATCTATACTACCAGGGCCGATGGAATGCAGCGATGTTGGGTAATTACAACTGGACACCTCATCACAATGTAAAAAAAGTTTTGCCACAAAATCAAATCTACAGCCAAGATATCAAAGCCAAATATATCCTTAATTCGGAATTTATATTTCGTAAGAGTGTATACGTATTTTCTGCCTGCATTATTCCTTCAGCCTTGTTCATTACTAGTCCGTGTAGCAGTAAATGCTCTAATGAAACTACTACTGCCACTACTGTCAGAGTGTCGGTTGACTTCACATAGTGTTAGAGTGTGTGCGTGTGTACACACACACACATATATATATATGTGTGTGTGTATGTTTATTTTTTTTTTTTGTTTTGTTTATCAGTGCAATGAATACTCAGTTTTTACAGTGAAATTATGCAATATGAGTAACTTAGTACGAATTTGGTACTTGAAAAAAATTTAATTATATAACATAGTATTCTCCACCTCATTGCCAAAGGTTAATATCTACCGAACTGATTAGAATCAGTTCCCATATTTCTTGCACACTTTAGTAGTAACAGGATTAATCAAAGATGCCTATGTAATTTTTAAAAATGGGTTATGTTTTCTGTTATGCTTGATTACTCAGTCTGAGTCTGTTAAATGGTGACGCATCAAATAATATACCTTCTCACATTTGAAACCCATAGGTGAAGTCTGGCGATATATGAAGTAACTGGTTTACGAGAGGTCCGCCACTACGTTCTTTCATTCCCATAACTTCCTATAGACACCTTGCGAAAAACAATGCAGAGACTCCATGGAGTAAGAAAGCGTGTTTATGTGCTTAACACGGACCTATTACACAGGAAATAGATTTGGATAAATTAAAGAACATTACAAACAAATGTTGACCGATTTTAAATTCGTTGTGTTCAAATAAGGGATAAAGATACGCTAGCTACAAAACTTTGAATGTGAATCATTTTGCAATATGAATAAACAAGAGCCACTGCTCAGAATCAGCCATTTATACTTCCAAAGTCGGAAGATAGTGTCGTAGCAAGAAACCTGCGGTAGGCTAATGAGTTATCAAAGGCTGATAACATCAAGTAAAATGCTTGAGCTATTTCCTTCTATTTTAACGGAAAAAACATTGCAGACGTTCATTACTTGATTACCAGCACAACAGAGTACAGAACAGCTGAGAATCAATATCCACTTTGTCTTCTTTACCACAGAAACGTCTCGAATAAGCAACAGCGCTGACAACTACGAAGTTAACCGTAGATTCTCGTTATACAGACTAGTTCCTTAGTGGACGGAACGCAAAACTGGCTTCACTTACACAGACTATTGCATAAGATTATTCCAGTGATATTTCG
This sequence comes from Schistocerca nitens, assembly GCF_023898315.1. Lineage (NCBI taxonomy): Eukaryota > Metazoa > Arthropoda > Insecta > Orthoptera > Acrididae > Schistocerca > Schistocerca nitens. Next base: position 587,817,410 of record NC_064615.1, on the reverse strand, counting down.
TATTTGATGCCTACACTGGAGATAAGTATTAGTTTATAAATTGTGCAGCACTAGAGTGACTGCGTACTCACTCGCAGAAAGAAAGGTTACTTTGTTGAAATAGAATGGAGGACACAACATATTCCATTACTACAACGTGGATATATAGAATGTGGCAGTTTCAAGGAATTGCGCCAATTGGCTGCAACCAAGAATTTTGGGAATGTTTCAACACGAAACTGACGCAAAAATTCACCAAATATTTGACGATATCATCAATATGGCTCATCATCGCACTGTCTGTTGTCGCTTTGGAGATCTGTATTGGGTACGAGCACTTGTTCCTTAACGCTTCAAGAGTGGCTATTTTCGTTGACTTATTGGTGAAATTTATCATTCATATGAGGTGTCTCAGTACATTCTTCCATTGCTCAATCAGTAAACTATCGCATTTCAGCGGTTTTCTGAATGCGATCCACCTTGCCGACAAACTGGTAGATTCAAGCTTTGTCCACTGTTCGAGGAATGCTAGGAACCTTATCCTTGCTGTGGATGTAATTATAGCTCTTATCATTGGCGTTTCATCTGTATTCACGGTTCCACACAAATTCGGAAGGTTTGGATATCTACAATTGTTTGTAATTTCCTACGCGTTGATCTGTGATTGTACAACAACAACGCAGTTTGTAGTGTCAGTGCTGGAACTTTGGGCTCGATTAAAGAGTTTGAACGCCAGTCTAGTAAAGACGCTGTCCTGTCTAGGAGAACCCAGTTTGTCCCAGCTGCTCCTGGGTTGGCAACAGAAAGAACCACACGAGGACCTGAGTGGTAAGTTGCGCCGGCTGCAGCACGCCCACCTGGTGCTGCAGCGTGCTGCAGAGCTGCTGCAAGCACACGTGTCACCAGCGATTACCTTCCATGTGTTATACAGCGCCCTCGGCACGATATATAGTAGTTACGAAGTCCTTGTTGCGTTGGAGCTCCCAGAGCTAGTGGAGGACAAGCTCGTCACCCCATCCATGAGTTACACGGTTGTTTGGCTCGTGCAACACGCGTTTGACCTAGTGGCGCTGACGCTCTCGTCCTCAGCATTACAGGACCAGGAGGCACGAGCAGCGACTTTGCTACGCAGGGCTGCGGGTCTCGCAGGGGCAGAGCCGGAGGTGAAGGCCTTCCTCAGCCAGCTGGAGCGGGGATCTACTTTGCGCTTCACCGCATCCGGTCTACTGCCGATTGACAGACGACTTCTGGTGTCTGCCGTCTCTGCCACAATTACCTACCTCATCGTGCTGGGCCAGCTCGGACTTAATTCCGCTTCAAGGTACGTTTATTCATCTATTCACTCTTTGTAGCCCACAAATATCATCCCATTCCTCTTCATTGATGTGGGACAAGTTATACATTAACAAGCAGAAGCAGCCGCAACAAATTATGCCTACTCCTAATCCATCCAGACTGTTGGTCCCTGCTGTCTGGGTTTCAGTTTGGTATATTTCTCGAATACTTAAACGAAAAGTATGAACTCCAACTTTAACAACAGTTGTATCACTGTATCCAAATTTTAAATGTATATCATTCCATTATAAAAATCTTACTTCCTTCAGTATTTCTGCTACTGTAAGAGTTAATAGTAATGTTTGTATAACAACATCATATGTTAATCTACATCTACATCTACATTTATACTCCGCAAGCCACCCAACTGTGTGTGGAGGAGGGCACTTTACGTGCCACTGTCATTACCTCCGTTTCCTGTTCCAGTCGCGTATGGTTCGCGGGAAGAACGACTGCCGGAAAGCCTCCGTGCGCGATCGAATCTCTCTAATTTTACATTCGTGATTTCCACGGGAGGTATAATTAGGGGGAAGCAGTATATTCGATACCTCATCCAGAAACGCACCCTCTCGAAACCTGGACAGCAAGCTACACCGCGATGCAGAGCGCCTCTCTTGCAGTGTCTGCCACTTGAGTTTGCTAAACATCTCCGTAACGCTATCACGCTTACCAAATAACCCTGTGTCGAAACGCGCCGCTCTTCCTTGGATCTTCTCTATCTCCTCAGTCAACCCGATCTGGTACGGATCCCAAACGGATGAGCAATACTTAAGTATAGGTCGAACGTGTGTTTTCTAAGCCCCCCTCCTATGTTGATGGACTACATTTCCTAAGCACTCTCCCAATGAATCTCAAACTGGTACCCGCCTTACCAACAATTAATTTCATATGATCATTCCACTTCAAATCGTTTCGCATGCACACTCCCAGAAATTTTACAGAAGTAACTGCTACCAATTTTGGTTCCGCTATCATATAATCATACAATAAAGGATCCTTCTTTCTATGTGTTTGCAATACATTACATTTGTCTATGTTAAGGGTCAGTTGCCACTCCCTGCACCAAGTGCCTATCCGCTGCAGATCTTCCTGCATTTCGCTGCAATTTTCTAATGCTGCAACTTCTCTGTATACTACAGCATCATTCGCGAAAAGCTGCATGGAACTTCCGACACTATCTACTAGGTCATTTATATATATTGTGAAAAGCAATGGTCCCATAACACTCCCCTGTGGCACGCCAGAGGTTACTTTAACGTCTGTAGACGTCTCTCCATTGAGAACAACATGCTGTGTTCTGTTTGCTAAAAACTCTTCAATCTAGCCACACAGCTGGTCTGATATTCCGTAGGATCTTACTTTGTTTATCAGGTGACAGTGCGGAACTGTATCGAACGCCTTCCGGATGTAAAGGAAAATGGCATTTACTTGGGAGCCTGTATCTAATATTTTCTGGGTATCATGAACAAATAAAGCGAGTTGGGTCTCACACGATCGCTGTTTCCGGAATCCATGTTGATTCCTACAGAGTAGATTCTGGGTTTCCAGAAACGACATGATACGCGAGCAAAAAACATGTTCTAAAATTCTACAACAGATCGACGTCAGAGATATAGGTCTATAGTTTTGCGCATCTGCTCGACGACCCTTCCTGAAGACTGGACTACCTGTCCTCTTTTCCAATCATTTGGAACCTTCCGTTCCTCTAGAGACTTACGGTACACGGCTGTTAGAAGGGGGGCAAGTTCTTTCGCGTACTCTGTGTAGAATCGAATTGGTATCCCGTCAGGTCCAGTGGACTTTCCTCGGTTGAGTGATTTCAGTTGCTTTTCTATTCCTTGGACACTTATTTCGATGTCAGCCATTTTTTCGTTTGTGCGAGGATTTAGAGCAGGAACTGTAGTGCGGTCTTCCTCTGTGAAACAGCTTTGGAAAAAGGTGTTTAGTATTTCAGCTTTACGCGTGTCATCCTCTGTTTCAATGCCATCATCATCGCGGAGTGTTTGGATATGCTGTTTGGATCCACTTACTGATTTAACGTAAGACCAGAACTTCCTAGGATTTTCTGTCAGTCCGCAGCTCGTGGTCGTGCGGTAGCGTTCTCGCTTCCCGCGCCCGGGTTCCCGGGTTCAATTCCCGGCGGGGTGAGGGATTTTCTCTATCTCGTGATGACTGGGTGTTGTGTCATGTCCTTAGGTTAGTTAGGTTTAAGTATTTCTAAGTTCTAGGGGACTGATGACCATAGATGTTAACTCCCATAGTGCTCAGAGCCATTTGAACCATTTTCTGTCAAGTCGGTACATAAAATTTTACTTTCGAATTCACTGAACGCTTCATGCATAGTCCTCCTTACGCTGACTTTGACATCGTTTAGCTTGTGTTTGTCTGAGAGGTTTTGGCTGCGTTTAAACTTGCAGTGAAGCTCTCTTTGCTTTCGCAGTAGCTTCCTAACTTTGGTGTTGAACCACGGTGGGTTTTTCCCGTCCCTCAGAGTTTTACTCGGCACGTACCTGTCTAAAACGCATTTTACGATTGCCTTGAACTTTTTCCATAAACACTCAACATTGTCAGTGTGGGAACAGAAATTTTCGTTTTCATCTGTTAGAAAGTCTAAAATCTGTCTTCTATTACTCTGCTAAACAGATAAACCTTCCTCCCTTTTTTTATATTCATATTTACTTTCATATTCAGGGATGCTGCAACGGCCTTATGATCACTGATTACCCGTTCTGCGCTTACAGAGTCGAAAAGTTCGGGTATGTTTGTTATCAGTAAGTACAAGATGTTATCTCCACGTGTCGGTTCTCTGTTTAATTGCTCGAGGTAATTTTCGGATGTGCACTCAGAATAATGTCACTCGATGCTCTGTCCCTACCACCCGTCCTAAATATCTGAGTGTCTCATCTATATCTGGTAAATTGAAATCTCCATCTAAGACTATAACATGCTGAAGAAATTTAAGTGAAATGTATTCCAGATTTTCTTTCAGTTGTTCTGCCACTAATGCTGCTGAGTCGGGAGGTCGTTAAAAGGAGCAAATTATTAACCTAGCTCGGTTGTTGAGTGTAACCTCCACCCATAATAATTCACAGGAACTATCCACCTCTACTACACTACAGGATAAACTACTACTAACAGCGACAAACACGCCACCTCCGGTTTCATGCAATCTATCCTTTCTAAACACCGACTGTGCCTTTGTAAAAATTTCAGCAGAATTTATCTCTGGCTTCAGCCAGCTTTCCGTACCTATAATGATTTCAGCTTCGGTGCTTTCTATCAGCGCTTGAATTTCCGGTACTTTACCAATGCAGCTTCGACAGTTTACAATTACAATACCGATTGCTGCTTGGTCCCTGCATGTCCTGACTTCACTCTGTACTCTTTGAGGCTGTTGCCCTTTCTGTACTTGCCCGAGGCCACCTAACCTAAAAAACCGCCCAGTCCACGCCACACAACCCCTGCTACCTGTGTAGCCGCCTGCTGTGTGTAGTAGACTCCTGACCTACCCAGCGGAACCCGAAACCCCACCACCCTATGGCGCAAGTCGAGGAATCTGCAGCCCACACGGTCGTAGAACCGTCTCAGCCTCTGATTCATACCCTCCACTCGGCTCTGTACCAAAGTTCCGCAGTCAATCCTGTCGACGATGCTGCAGATGGTGAGCTCTGCTTTCATCCCGCTAGCGAGACTGGCAGTCTTCACCAAATCAGATAGCCGCCGGAAGCCAGAGAGGATTTCCACCGATCCATAGCGACACACGTCATTGGTGCCGACATGAGCGACCACCTGCAGATGGGTGAACCCTGTACCCTTCATGGCATCTGGAAGAACCCTTTCCACATCTGGAATGACTCCCCCCGGTATGCACACAGAGTGCACATTGGTTTTCTTCCTCTCTTTTGCTGCCATATTCCTAAGGGGCCCCATTACACGCCTGACGTTGGAGCTCCCAACTACCAGTAAGCCCACCCTCTGCGACCGCCGGGATCTAGCAGACTGAGGAGCAACCTCTGGAACAGGACAAGCAGCCATGTCCGGCTGAAGATCAGTATCAGCCAGAGACAGAGCCTGAAACCGGTTCGTCAGACAAACTGCAGAGGCCTTCCGTTCAGCCCTCCGGAATGTCGTTTGTCCCCAGCCACACCTCGAGACGACCTCCCACTCTACCACGGGTGAGGGGTCGGCCTTAATGTGGGCAGTATACCAGGCAGCCACAGCCGTAGTCCGATCGGGAGATGCGTGGAACGAGTTGGCCGTCCCTGACAAACCCCCATCTGGACCCCCACAGTGATGCCCATTGGCAACAGCCTCAAGCTGTGTGACCGAAACCAACACTGCCTGAAGCTGGGAGCGAAGGGATGCCAACTCAGCCCGCATCCGAACACAGCAGTCGCAGTCCCTATCCATGCTAAAAACTGTTGTGCAAAGATCGTCTGAACTAATCTACAGAGAGCACAAACAACTCGGCACAAAATTTAAACGGTTATTAAAATACAAGATTGCCTAGTAAATGCAGTAATGCTGCTACTTGCGCACTGCTGACACACAGCTCGGCGGCAGAAGGAGACTACGCGATTTTACACTAGTCAGGTACTAAAGCGCGATGCTACAACTCTCAAATACTATAATACGCCCGAAATTTATTAATTAAACAATGCAAGTACCCAAAAACACGCGAAGAAATTAAGAATTAAACTGTGTAACAAATAAGTGAGCTAGGAGTATACGACTTGTTGCAGGCAGCTGCTTATCCAGCGGCGGCAGGGAGCACACTGGCTGTGACCAACCGACACTGGCCAGTCAAAACAAAAACAGAAGACTGACGACTACGCGAATTTACACTAGTCAGGTACTTAAGCGCGATGCTACAACTCTCAAATACTATAATATGCCCGAAATTTATGAATTAAACAATGTAAGTACCCAAAAACACGCAAAGAAATTAAGTGAGCTAAGAGTATACGACTTGCTGCTGGCAGCTGCTTATCTTCTGTAAACTATTATTTGCTGAAAACCTCTATAACAGGACTAGTATAGACAGCTCCACGACTCTGTGGATAAGAGGTTCTCACTAAATGTAGTGGATTCCGGGACTATCCGTGATCACTGTCATGTGGGATGACAACATAGTAAGGTTCCCAGGGCCTGCTCGGTGTATTCTGAAGCTGCGGTTTCCACTAGTTAATCCCTCACGAGGCTTTAGCCCCCAACTGGCCACACGAGATGTAGCAAATCCCTACTCAGCATGGGTTCCAGCAAGAACTCTGCCTTTCCGTTCCCATCAACCGTCAGAACTTAGCATCTTCGCAACAGTATTTTCTGTTGAGCCAATTCTGTGCAATCCTTCCCCGTGTAGACATTGCGTGTGATTCGTCAACAGATAGTGAGAAACTGTTAAAACTCAGTACGTTTAATCTTGCTACCACCATGCAAAGTGAGCTTGAGTTAAGAACAGAGCACTTTTTATTCTTGTCATTCTCTTCCTGATGTTCTGATGCTTGGCTTCCTGGCCCTTGTCCTGTGCTGACGATGCAACTTACAGATTTAAGTGTCACTTTCTGCTATAGTGTGAAGTGTTAGTTTCATATTTCAGAGCCCATACGTTGAGCATCACCTGCTTATTTCCCTGTTTGTGTATCTTGGATATGGAGTACATTGTATTATTTCCCTTGTTTGTTTGAAAATACAATTTGCGCATATGAAGAAGTATGATTTGTTCTTCTTTCAGGTTTTTCAGTCTTATTTAGGATCAATTAAATAATTTGACCCACTTTATGGATGGTTTTGAGAAATATTTAACATTCATCCCTTTTTCACAGTATGTAAAGGTGCTACTGAAAAGTTATCTTCAAGATTTTTCACTAACCATAGTTTCCACGTTCGTAGTGACCTACTGCATTAACTATAACCACCATTGTCTCCATGGAAATAATTATTCGTAGGAATACAAAATCAGTTGCTGTGTCTCAAATCTGGATCCACAGATCTTCCCACAGAAAATACGTCGGTAATTTCAAAAGACTGGAGAAGATCAAAACCTTTCCGATAATTGATAGTTAAATACTACAGTAGTCATTTGATTACACTAATGTGACGTTGAGATGGAATCAGTTTCCAGCATTCTTAGGATCAAATAGAGGCAAAACAGACCAAAACAGACCGGAAAGTACAAGAGACATACACTACATATGGTAGAAGAAATGCTGTTAATGCCTGATTGAATTTACTTCCATGAAGTTAGAAGAATCTTTTATATAAGATTTCATGGAATTAGAACAGCTGACCATCACTAGTTCCCAGTAGTGAAGCTGTGAATGTCGTCAATAGAGACAAATAAACGTACAATAAATTGCAGGCTTTTAGAATCTGCATCATTTACTCTCTAATTGAAGAAGATACTCCAACTGGACTACCTTTTAGTCTATTGATATAGCTTCACTGACATTTGCAAATAACATTCTCGATGTCATTAACATTGGAAACAATGAAATAACTGAAATAAACTTTTGCTTATTGTTCATACACACCGTAATAGGAGAAATGATTAAAGTGATACATGATTGAAGTTTTAAATATTTTATTGGTGTACTAGGAGCAAACTTTAGTACACAGAGCTGCCACCTCGAGTAGCAACACGACTGTGACGTGGCCGGGAACTGAGTCGAACTCACCGGATATTCGTATTTATGTGTACAGCTTTCTATGATGCATCAAGTTGGTGCCAGAATTCATCAGTCATAGTGGCTCACAAAAGGTGTGCCAGACTCCCGACGAACCTAGCAAACTTTTTTTTCTTCAATGGGTGAGCAGTGATAAGAAAGTGTTCACCAACTCCGCAGATGAACGCCTTCAGTACTGAGGCAAGTCAGCAGAGCAGGTGAAACGTATACCCATGCGATCTCTTTTTCAAAGATATCGATACGGAGCCCTCAAAAAAAGCCACTGACCTTAACATGTCATAAATGTAAATCTAACAGATCTGTTCAATTAACAGCTGTTCAAACCAGTGGCAATCTTCTTGTATAACAAATGGCACGCCATATTGTCACGCAAGCTGCTTGTTTCTTATGTTGGTGACGAACACGAACTGCCAATGATAATTCTCTTCGAAAGCATCACACACGGTTACCTCTATTGTCATGCTGTACGCTGAACAGGAATTCGTCAGAAAACACTCCTGGGTGCCACGCCCACATCCCGTGTTGTCGTCAGCTGCACCATTATCGCCGCACTTCTCTCTACTGCGACGTTAAGGGAAGCTGCAACAACAGTCGCCGTCTAGAAAGTCCGTGGAACTACCGTGACTTAATTTATGTATGTGGCTGTATGATCCTGCATGGGAGAGACACAGTGTGGTCGTCCTCTCGAGTGCTAGTCGTGTGGGGCTGATAAGATTCTGTACATAGTTGAGCATGGTTCTCCTGGAGCTAACAGTTCCTTTCCTACACGATAGCTGCTGGATACCAACCAGAGACAGTAATAATATCATATAATGTATAACTGAGAACTCAAGAGGTATGGGATTGATGCCGTCAAGTTTCACTGACAGACTTTTCTCGTACTTACCGAGCACACAACAAGTTCTTTTCACAAACGATAGTAAAAATTTTCTTTGTCGCTGTGAAACCCGCTGCATAATCCTTCCTGACACATTCTAAGAAAAAAGAAAGAAAAAATGACGCACCACGAAGGAAATATAAGAAAAATACGGAAGTCAGTAGATGTGCCATACATGTACAGACCAACAAAAAATGGTTCAAATGGCTCTGAGCACTATGGGACTCAACTGCTGAGGTTATTAGTCCCCTAGAACTTAGAACTAGTTAAACCTAACTAACCTAAGGACATCACAAACATCCATGCCCGAGGCAGGATTCGAACCTGCGACCGAAGCGGGACCAACAAATGATTAAAATTTCAGACAACTTGGATGATCTATTCAGTAGAAATCGAGCACATCAATAAGACTGCGGTCCACGTCTGGCCCTTACTGAAGCAATTATTTGGCTTGACATAGAGATATTAGATGTTCTCCTGCGAGATATCATGCCAAATTCTGTCCAGTTGACACGCTAGATCGTCAAAACCCCTAGCTGGTTGGACAGCCCTGCCCATATTGCCCCTAACTTTCTAAATTTGGGAGAGGTTTGGCGACCTTTCTGGTCAAAGGTTTGGCAAGCACAAAGAGAAGCAGTAGAAACTATTGTCGTGAACAGTCGGCCATTATCTCGCTGAAATATAAGCCCAAGACGGCTTACCATGAAGGTTAACAAAACGGGCCGTACAATAACTTCGAAGTACCACTGTGCGGTAAGGGTGACGTGAATTACAGCCGAAGAGAACCTGCTATGAAATGAAATGGCACTTCTGACCATCACTCCTTGTTGTTAGGCAGCATGACTGATGAAAGTAGGGCATCGGGGACCATTTCGAAGCGGAACTCATCACTGAAGACAATTCTACCTCATTATAGGCCGAAGACGTGTCTAAAGACGCCTCAGACAGCGGCTGGATGCCACCCGGCTACCGTCGTCCGCCATACGGCCAGACAGCCAGTGGTGGTGGTTTGGGGTGTAATTGAGTTTCATAATAGGATCCGCGACACCCTTACAGCACATCGGGGCGTCGACGATATTCTATGCCCAGTTTTGTAGACCTTTATAGCAAGCCATCCTGAACTTACATTTCAGCAGGATAATGCCCGTCCGCGAATGGCGAGAGTTTCTATTGCTGGTCTCTGTACTTGCCAAACGATAACTTCGGCAGCAAGGTCGCCGGATCTCCCCCCAGTTGAGAACATTTGGAGCGTTATGGGAAGTTGCCTCGAACCTGCTCGGATTTTGACGATCTGAGGCTCCAGTTGTACATAATTTGGCACGATGTTTCTGGAGGACATCCAACAACTTTATCAACAAATGCCAAGACGAATAACTGACTGCATAAATGCCACAGGTGGACCAACAAGTTGTTGACTTCCTCTATTTATGTAGCTTTTTCTCTCGAATAAATAATGAAATTTTTCTGAAATTGTAGTCATCGTGTTGTCTGTACATGTACATCACATCTACCGATTTCTGTCTCATTCGGATAATTCCTTTGTGGTGCGTTGTTTTTCTTGTTTTGTCTCAGAGTGTATACAGATTGAGGCCTTAGGTATTCCAAGTTAATTTGAGCAGTTCCCTTAAATTGCTGTCCGTTTGTGTGCACAGGGTTACAGTACACTTTATGAGCTTTAGATGATAGTTGCATCTCTTCCTCACGGTGTTGCAGTTTTTATGGGGAGTAATGAAGTTCGGCTGACTGCCGCTAACAAGTAGTCTATCCGCTAACCTTCAGAGAACCAATAGTGGCCAACCATTTGTCTGTCAGTTTACAGAACAAGCCCAACGCATTGTTTTGTTATTCTGTATAAATAAATTGGTCAAATCTGAATCTTTTTGACGTACGTGATTTGGTTTTGAAATAGTATTTCAGTTGTGGTCCTTTACTAAGTCTAAAATTCTGTTTGTTCCCCTACTGCAGCTTCCTAATCTCACTTGGTTATTTGGTTTTTATTTTTCATTATGTAATGTGCTATCTATACAGTGTCTTTATATACCCTGCCTCTGAAGCATCTACTTGTGACATCAGTATATATTATTGAAATAATGTTGTAGATGTTGGTTTGCTGTCGATTTTGATGAGAAAAATGCTATTGATGACCAGAGGTACTCAATCTTTGCCCTACTTTCCTTTTCCTAGCGAATCATTCCAACTTCATCATTTTTTCTCAGCTGATGATGTTATCTTGTATTCATCTGACCAGATATCTTCTTTCGATATAATTTTATTGAATCCCACTGCTATAGATTTAGCTTTTGGATTTCCCTTTTCAGATCTTTCATCTTCCCTACCACACTCAAACTTTTGTCATTCCACACTCCGACTTGTGGAGTGTTATGGTACTGTTGGATTTTCAGTTTACTTCTCATTGTCTCATCCCTCTTGACAGTCACCTCCCGGATATCCTAACTTGTAGACTAGTATTATTTGCCAACGTTGAGATATAGACAGTTTTCCAGCCGCAGGAGACATAATTTGAGAATTCGCATTATGTGTCTTTAACTGTGAATCCCATTGTCTTCTGCATATTCATGCAATTCGTCACTGCTGATTTATCCGTCTTTACTGACAGTTTCACACTACAGGAGTATCCAGTCTCTTGCTCTCTCTGTAAAGGCTACTGACAGAATGAGGACGACTTCTGATATCGGAAGTTCTCACCGCAGTTGCTGACAGATTTTAATTGTAATCTAAGAGATCGGCTAGGACAGAATCCAGCACTTTCTGGTTAGCAGTCAAAGAAGCTTCACCTGGACAATGATGCCTTATGTGATAATTCTAACTACATAGTACAAATCAAAACATCAGTCGCTCACTTCCTGCTGCCCACCATAACAAACTAGAGTCGAACTCCGTAATTCAGCTGTGTCAGTGCTTGCATGGGTTTCAAATAGTGCAGTTCATGACATAAGTTTATGGTTTGTAGAAAATAAACTAAAGTTAAATCTCAGTAAGACTCAGTTCTTACAGTTTTTGACACACAATCCAACAAAACGTGATGTTTTAATTTCACAGAATGGGCATATGATTAGTGAAACTGAACAGTTCAAAATTCTAGGTGTTCAGATAGATAGTAAACTGTCGTGGAAACCCCACGCACTGTATTTTTTCAAAGACTTAATGCTGCCATTTTGCCTATTCGAACGGTATCTGGAGTAAGTGATCATTTGACACCTTAAATTAGTCTACTTTGCTTAATTTAATTCGCTTATGCTGTATGGTATTATATTTTGGGGTAAATCTTCCCATTCTAAAATAATATTTTTGGCTCAGAAGTGGACTGATCAGGCAATAAGTGGTGTAAGTTCACAAACTTCTTCTCGTCCCCCGTTCGCAAGTCTGGGTATTTTGTTATTTGGCATCTATATATATATATATATATATATATATATATAACCTGTCATTTACTGTTAACAGTAACAGCTTATTCCCAAGAATAGACAGCTGTCACTCAGTTAATGCTCAGCAGAAATCAAACCTGAATTTGGATCGGACCTCCTTAACACTTGTGCAGAAAAGTATGCAGTATACTGCTGCATCCATTTTCAATAAGTTACCACTCGCATTCAAAACTCTTTGTAGTTATCCACGCGCTTTCAAAACAAAACTGAAAGGTATCTCCATGGATCACTCCTTCTGTTCTGTCGAGGAATTCCTTGAAAAATTAAGCTGATTGTTGTTGTATTGTTGAATGCGTTTACTTAAAATTATGCCTTGACTTTTTTCACGTTCATAAATACTTTTTTTTATCTGTTATTACTTTCACGTTGTAATTTAATGTACTGACACGTTCCATGACCTTCGAGATTTGCTTCTCAATTTGGTCGTATGGAACTTGATGTGTAAATAAATAAATAGAAATATATTGTGTCTCCGACATCTGGTTATCGTGCTGTCAACTTCACTCTGTTGGCTTTCCTCCCAGAGCATGATCGCTCATTTTTAAATCCAGACTTTTCGTGTACGTTGCAGAAAATTGCTCATATAAAATAACTCAATACATATACTTTCCTGACATCTTAGAGGGATCACCCAGTATATTCAGAGTACAATTTAGTAATGATGAAGCGTAGGGTGCAGTTTAAAAGAAGCATCAGGAAGAACCAGAGTGTAAAGAAGTGGGATACTGAGATAATGAGAGATGATGTGCAATTGGAGTTCTCTGAGCATGTGGAAACTATGATAATGAATGATACAGCAGAGCGTTTAGCTGAAAAGGAAAGCATACCACTAAATAAAGGGAATCACAGAAGTATGATACAAATATACGTACAAGAATGTGCGGCTAAACCTTGGATGAAAAAACATTAACCGATCGAAGAACAAAGAATATGCAAAAATGTTCGCCAAATGAAAGAAATAAAGCATATTAAGTCACTTAAGAATAAAATCAATAGGGAATGAAGTGAAGCTAAAGCTAAATAGGTGAAGGAAAAACATAAACAGATCAAAATGGAAGTGTTCATTGTATGAGCAGATGCATCATATGAAATAACTCTGATCCATATTAGATGACCAGAAACGTTAAGAGTGCTACAGCAACTCCTTGTCCCAACATCAGTCCTCTCTCTCTCTCTCTCTGTCCCCCCCCCCTCTCTCTCTCTATCTCTCTCACTATATATATATATATATATATATATATATAGAAAAATTCACGTGAATAATTTTGGCGCATTACGTTGCAACAACGAATCGGATTTACGTACAGGTAAGTTTGCCTAAAATAAGCAGAAGATCTGAGAAGCAATGTATGCACAACAAAATGCTATTAACTTTTCAGTCTTCAGTCCCGTACGAAATCTGATGAACTTACGCTAGTTTTGCTTGAAAACAATAGCAAAACAGTTTCTGAAGAAAAAGCAATGATACATTTTCTATTGGTAGGAAATAACGTCACCTTCTTATCTGACCATTACGCTAATAACAGTTTCGAGCTTTCTAACTTTCTGCCTAGTCATCAATAGAGCTTTGAATTGTCGATCAAAGAGTACATCATTTTGCACAGAGTTGGGCATAATTTTGGTTTGCTACAATCATTGTCTCGCATGTACAGAGATTTTTCTATGATTTTAAGCCATGGTGAATAAAGTCTTTAACGTATAAACAACGAAACGATAATCAATTGTAATAACGAGCTTTTTCAAACTGCAAGCAAATGCAGCGCTTAAAATGCAACACATTCCTACGAAACACAACTTCATGTACAAATGCACAATTTTTCCGACGTAAAAACCGAAAGGACAAAGGGTTTTACAAATATTTCTTACTGCTACCGTAAGAATAATTTATTACTATCTGTATCACTTTAAATCGTCTCAGCACTTGCAATTCGCATAAAACCAGGTTTTACGTGCATTATATGTGCCCATTTACACTGTTACATCGTGGCAACGGATAAAGCTTTCATAAAACAACAGTAGGTCCGTTAATTATACATATTCGTCTACCTTCTTACAAAATCTGAACGGTTCGTACAAGTGTGAAACACAGAAGTCGCGCGCGAAGAGAAACCCAAAAAAATGTTTCTTGTACCTCATATCCGGATGAAGCTGGATTTTTGAAAGCGAGTTTCCAATTTTATCGTGAAAATGCGTTTTTTTTAATTTGTTTCAGTCCAATTACAATCTTTTAAAAAAGGAAAGTAACTGGTCGCACAATTTACTTGAATGTCAGATGCGGTTCGTCGTTCAGGCCTTGTTTAATAAACTGTAACATAGTCAAAGTAAGACACGTTTCCGTATAACTACACAAATGGCCCCTGGTCGGGGCTAAACCAAAGCTTTTACCTCATGATCCTAGCTCAGATACGAACCGAATGCCAAGACCCCCCTTCCCTAAACCGTAGTTTTGTGTGTGGCCTTTACATACATATTTGTTACAGCGCTACCCTGTTCGGAATGGCTTCCAGGGAACAACATGTATAATGTACATTTTTTTTCTTTTTTTTGGCTAGTGGCACTGTAATCGCCGAACTGGTCATGGTAGTGAAATCAACTAGCCCACAAGATCACAGACCTTACGCCTTTGTATTTTTGTTTGAAGGGCTGGATGAAGTATAAGGTGCACAAACGAAAAGTGCATACGTGAGATGAACATTTATTGCTTGGTCTCATCATGGACGCTAGTGCCCTCATTACAGAATGTACAGAGGCACCCAGACATGCAACACAAAATGTTCTGCAAAGAGCGGACCAATGCGCAGCAGGTGACAGTAGGAAATTCGAACGTTTATTGTGAACTGTACAACAGATGTAATGTGACATGTACAATACTGCTTAGAGGTGAATCTGTTAAAAGCACATGTTTTTCATTAATGTTTGTAAAGTTCATCTTGGAGCGTTTAATAACAGTTGCACACATATACATGAGAAAACCTGGTAATGTATTAAATAATACAGAAAGTAAATAGCAACCTATAATCATCCTCATAAGTATCCAAAAGACGTGACTTATGTTCCATGTAGATTCTATGTAATACACGTAACATTACTGTCTTGCAAGTCTTCTAATCTCTTTTCGGTAAAAACGTTCGACGAAACAAAATGGTTACTACAAGAAACCACTAGAGGACTTACATGGAAATCAGTCCAGAAAATAATTAAAACCACTATAATAAAAGCAGCAGGTAACACATTATTAGTGATGTAACAGTCTTTACCACAACTCAAATTTATTACAATAAATAAAATTTCTAAACGCAACTTCCACCTCCAAATTCCATATTCAAAAGATTTGTCTTGGACTGGGATCCAGAACTTCTATCCAGCAAATTTTTCTCCCTGTTAATTATTCAAGGAAGACCTTCAATGTGATTTCAATGACAAACAATTGACAAGGGAACATTCCTAAGCATAAATAAATAATCCTGATGAGACTTGGCATGTGTGCAAAGGGAGAAATATAATTCAATATATATATTCTTTTGCTTGTGGTCAACTTCATTTTAAGTGGTAAAACACGTCGCAGAAGGTAATTTTGCATATTAGTTTTACAGGGAATATATTCAAGTAATGACAAGGAGGGATGGCTAGAGGACAAATGTAAGGATGTAGAAGTTAGTATCACTAGGGGTAAGATAGATACTGCCTACAGGAAAATTAAAGAGACCTTTGGAGAGAAGAGAACCACTTGCAAGAACATCAAGAGCTCAGATGGAAACCTAGTTCTAAGCAAAGAAGGGAAAGCAGAAAGGTGGAAGGAGTATATAGAGGGTCTATAGAAGGGCGATGTACTTGAGGACAATATTATGGAAATGGAAGAGGATGTAGATGAAGATGAAATGGGAGATACGATACTGTGTGATAAGTTTGACAGAGCACTGAAAGACCTGGGACGAAACAAGGCCCCCAGAGTAGACAACATATATTGAGCAAGCAGTGTAGGAAACAAAAGAAAAATTCGGAGTAGGTATTAAAATCCATAGAGAAGAAATAAAAACTTTGAGGTTCGCCGATGACATTGTAATTCTGTCAGAGACAGCAAAGGACTTGGAAGAGCAGTTGAACGGAATGGACAGTGTCTTGAAAGGAGGATATAAGATAAACATCAACAAAAGCAAAACGAGGATAATGGAATGTAGTCGAATTACGTCGGGTGATGGTGAGGGAATTAGGTTAGGAAATGAGACACTTAAAGTAGTAAAGGAGTTTTGCTATTTGGGGAGCAAGATAACTGATGATGGTCGAAGTAGAGAGGATATGAAATGTAGACTGGCCATGGCAAGGAAATCGTTTCTGAAGAAGAGAAATTTGTTAACATCGAGTATAGGTTTAAGTGTCAGGAAGTCATTTTTGAAAGTATTTGTATGGAGTATAGCCATGTATGGAAGTGAAACATGGACGATAAATAGTATGGACAAGAATAGAATAGAAGCTTTTGAAATGTGGTGCTATAGAAGAATGCTGAAGATTAGATGGGTAGATCACATAACTAATGAGGAAGTATTGAATAGGATTGGGGAGAAGAGAAGTTTATGGCACAACTTGACTAGAAGAAGGGATCGGTTGGTGGGACATGTTCTGAGGCATCAAGGGATCACCAATTTAGTATTGGAGGGCAGCGTGGAGGGTTAAAATCGTAGAGGGAGACCAAGAGATGAATACACTAAGCAGATTCAGAAGGATGTAGGTTGTGGTAGGTACTGGGAGATGAAGAAGCTTGCACGGGATAGAGTAGCATGGAGAGCTGCATCAAACCAGTCCCAGGACTGAAGACCACAACAAAAACAACAATGACAATGCATTAAAAATGTTTTTCATGTAAAAGTTGATATGTAATCAACATTCTTGACAACCACATAATCAACTTCCAAGATGAATTTTACAAACATTAATGAAAAACACGTGCTTTTAACAGATTCACCTCTAAGTAGTACTGTACATGTCACATTACAACTGTAATCATTTGAAATTTTTCAAAATACTCTGTCACCATAAATTAATTTAGAAAAATTGAAACTTTTGTTAGAATGTGAATTACAGTAGCTTTCAAACCACAGACATCCCTGTGTAATAGAGCTTGTTTCTGAAATACCATTTTTGGAAATTAAGCTATACACAGTGGGCTGTCAGAGTATTTTCAAAATACCTAATTAATACATCCAAATATTCATTATTATACTAATTATTTATTTTACTTATATTTCTTTAATGTTTTAAGTTTTTATTTAACGTTTTACATCCATGTTTCACTTGTTTTAGTTTATTTCATCAAATATGGGTATTTTGTTAATTACAAACAATTACTAACTCATTACTTTGATGCAAAATTATTACAGTAGCAATAACCTGTAAAGAAATGATCAAAACATAACTTTTTTTGCAGCATGCACAAAAAAGGAACCAAATTTCTTTACATAATGAGCTTGACACAGAACACAAAACAGACAGAAATCAGAAGGATTTAAATTGACACAGGCGATCCTCTAAATATCCAGAGGACAAGAAGCTTATTCATCTAGTGATCCTAAGAGCCTCAACAACATGGTATAACCATCGGACGTATACAGCTCTCAGTTTTGGAAGAACGTCGTGAGAAGAACGTCACATCTAGTTCTTTTGAATGATTATGATGTCAATCTTCATTTGAGAAACAATATAATCAAGATGCAGTCACCAGTTATAATCAGTTTTCTTCAACAAGGCTTACCAACATACTGAAATATGCCTGACACAAATCAAGATGTTTAGAGGATCACCCTTGACAATTTGAAATCCTGCTGAATTTTGTTTTATACTGTGTTTTCCATTGTGTATATTACATGTAGAAATTTGATTCAGTTTAAGTATGTGATTTAAAAAACGCTATGTTCTATACATCAGTGTAATTATGTTATATGATAATAATGAGTCACTATTTTCAGTTAATATAATACACATATGTGAAATTGTAAACTAAAAGGAATAGAAAACATGACTGTAAAGCATAAAATAACAATTTAAAACAACTAATAAATGTAAGTAAAACAAATAATTTGAATAATAGCGAATGTTTAAATATTTTCATTAAGTATATTGAAAATACGTGACAGTTCACTATGTACAGCTGGGATTTCAGAGACCCAGTTTATTACACGTGGATGTAAGTGGCTTGACAATTTCTTTTATTCTTGTTGTGAATAACTTTTCCATTTTTCAAATTAATTAATAAATAGTGGTCAGATATTTTGAAAAATTTCAAATTATTCCAAAGGTTGATCATACAATTTTCGGGAATGTTGATTACATACAGCTTTTATACGGAAAATTCATAGTTTCAAAGATATTCCCTTTAAACCTGATATGCCAAATTACCTTTCAAGACTATGGCACAAACATAAATATATTAATTGAATTATTTTGCTCCCTCTACACATCCACCAAGTTTCAATGACGTCGTTTATTTACACTTGGGAATATTCCCTTGTAAGTGTGCGTATGGTTGCACTTGAGCTGATGCATCTTAAAGTTATGTGTTGAATAGGGTTTCAAACCCTGCATCTAATCGATTGTTACCTAAACACAATAAAATGCGTGAAAAATAATTATGATGTTTGTTATGTCTCCATGCGCTGACAAAATTAATGACTGTTGCTGGTTTTGTTTAGTTGCTGGTTGTGTTTAGTTAACAATCGATTAGGTGCTGCGTTCGAGTCTCCATCGAACACATAACTTTACATCACATCATTTCAAGTTGTTGCTTGTGACTGAAACCATATTTCAGATCTTATGTAGTTGATTAACAGGGTGAGTACGTGCTGGATAGAAATACCAGGTCCTGGTACAGTACAGACACTTTTGTTACGGAATTTCAAGTTGAATCTTGATTTAGGAAGTTTTACTTGTGCAATAAGTTTGAACTTACAAGTTTTAAAGACTGGGCCATCTTAAATAATGTGCTTCCTGGTATTTTCCTTATAGTGCTGTTAATCTCTATCTGGATTGATTGTCATACAGGGCTAAGGTCTCTACTCGTCCGTTGTAATAACCATTTGTATAGTCAAACTTCCGTACAGAAAAGAGATTAGAGGACCTGAAAGACAGTTCAGGTCGTCCGGATTTATCAGTAAAAGATCTAAGAGTAGTGGACGTGCGTGCTTTTTTCTCAAATCTGTCCAATCTAAACCCCTTACCTTCGTCCTATTAACGATGACACATTCCGTCTTTAAAGTAAAACATATCTTTTGAACACCTATTCCTGCAATGCTAATTTTTGTGCATCTCATTAAGTATACACATTAAATAATTGCCTCACGATCGTAAAAGAGAAATGATTCTTTCATTCGTAGACAATTTACATTAGCTGGTAGAACGTCTAATTTTAGTCGCTTATCGTTTATAGTAATAACAGCAGCTTTCCAAAATGTGTCTACTTCCGTCTTTATAAAAAGAAACCTCAGTATGAGTTGGCAACTGAATGAAAAAAGCACTTCACGTCGTAGAAACTGTACTTTAAACACTATCTTTTGCTAAAAGCTCTCAGCGGTCAGATTGTCTGCGAACACACTGTAACGTTTGCGGTGGGCGAATTATTTAGAATGTCTTGTACCTGTTAACATCATGTGATGCCTCTTTGATTCACACACTCAAAACTTTACTGATTCCGCTTTTACCACCCACTGAAAGTACCTCTTCTGTTTGCAGGCAATGGTTCTGTGACCTGTTCATTATTTCAGGGTACTTTATATTTTGACTATGTGTGCAATGGTTCATCCTCCTACACACGAAGATACCAACCCCTTGTATATGGATATTGCTGTTATCGTATTTTAGAGACAACCTCACTCCACTTCACAGTTACTATCAGTTCCACACTACATTGACATTTTTCTGATGTTATTGGTTTTGGGTGATATTTGGTGAACAAAACATTCATTAACTGCTAAAATGATCGTTATTATGCCGTAGAATATGTTTGTTTCTCAAATAAATCGATATAAGTCAATCACTGGTCTCTTTCGACAGATTGTCACTTTTGCATTATAGAATTTATAGTAAAATCAGTACCGAGCACATTGAGTGTTCAAAGAAGCATACTAGAAACTTGTACAATAGACTTATGAATGACATTTTCGTGGGAAGAACGATGTGTTATTTAAAACAAAACGTGTTTACAAGACACTAACATACACAAGTATGATCCCTCTTCTTGAAGAGTACTTATCATGACTTTAGAAGGTGAAATATACATCAAGAAGATATGTAATGACGTGTCTGGCTTACCTTCGCATGGAGACGCGGTTAACATTTCGGTACTGTTCGCTCACACTCGATTGGAACATGGAGGGTGCGACTCCCCATGACATGGCAATGCAAGGAGCGCATGTACAGTCAGCTTCACTAGAGATTCAGATAGAGGGCCTAAAGATTTATAAGATGAGTGTGACAAACTGCGCCAGTGTATGTCATCATCTGGCAGCTTATGACTCAAACCGAATAATTGTTCATCAGCAGTTTTATAACGACGTTGTTCAAAATTCGTTGTCGACTCGCTCTCAGACAACCTGGCATTGGTTGCCAACACAAACGAACGTATGTCAAAGTAACTGCGCTTACCGTTACCTGGCGTACACTAACAGCAGGCTTCTTCCTGGGTCATCAGGTGATGACAACCCAGTGCTCGAGACTGAGGAAGCGGCAGGGAGGTTGGAACCCGGACGCCAGAATGTCGGGAAATTTGGTGTCCTCTCTCCCAATGGCTGAATTTAGTGCCTTACTTTTCTTATAGATATGCTTGAAAGCTGACAGTCCTTGATATCTTTGTTAAATTGTATTTAACCAATACATGACGTCGTCAGTCTCAAATTTTATTCAATGCATGCCAGGCAATCTAGGGGGTTTAATAGTTATTCTTCATGTGTACTACAGTCATGCACAGTTAACTGCTTAAAGTTGAGTTTTTAATAAGTGAGATCATTATACTGTACAACATTTATCCTCGTTTAAGGCATGTCATTTAACGTCCCTACATTCTCCATTAAATCCTACAGTCCCAATCAGCATAGCAAGCTGTTGTCACGTAAAAGAGTGGAAAGCAGCTGCAATATCTCAACGAACATCACGGAATCTTTTCGCAATCTTTACGTTACAAATTTCCTCTCTTTTGGTTGGTAGTGACTGCACACATGTAATGCATTCCCTTTTATCTATTGTATCTACCATATCTAGCTAACGACTGGTTCTCATTGTGAATTTCCTTTTGTTGAAATAAGTGCAATTTATTTTCTTAGAGTTCCACTGGATTTATTAGATGTGTTACTTTATAATTTCAGAGGCTAATCTGTCTGCTGAGGAACCATGGAAGGTCGCTCTGCCTGCTGAGGGCCGTCTCGCACTGCGGCCTGTAGAGGCGCTGCCTCCGGCGCCACACGTGACAACAACAGGCGGTATGACGGACACCCGACACAGTGGTGGCTGCAGCGGTGGCAGTTCCTGCAGACGGAGCGTCAGCTGACTGACGTGTCAGCCGGTTGTTAACCGTAAAGACTGGTGACATCTGGTTACAGTTGTATATAGCTGACGCACAAGCACCAGGAATACTGCTGTACCTGAAGCTTATGGTAACTCTGGACAGTTCCCTAAAACGTTTGTATCCGCTATGTTTTATCTTTATTTGATGTACAACCGACAGACTAAACTATATGTCAATGACTGCTGCAAGACCCTACACACGAATTATCCCCTCCAACTGTGCCTGTTGATAATTATGAGAGTGTGTAGAAAGATACATTGCCTGTACATAGATTCATAATGAGGGTTGTATTGACAAAAGTATTTACGATGAAGAACATAATGAATCGGCGTTTTTTATGTTAGAATTTACAACCATGAGATTGAGTGGCTTAGTAAATACACAGTAGTTACGCGTATTTCATATTAATTTCCACTCACTGCAGAATAAGAGAGCTGAGACGAAAAACAAACATTAGTGTCAGCGGAAGGGTTTTTGCATACATAGCGTTCCCACGTTGTGTTTAACGAAATTCATGACATTTCGAAAATAATGCATGAAAATTCCGGACAAACAGTTACAAACAGGCATACGATAAATTTGCCATCAGTATAGTTTAATAATAATTTACTTTCGCATAATCCGCAATATCACTGATGTCAGGGTAACAGCAGTCTTTCGTATAAAATTTGCATCTAAATATAAACGTAAATTTCACATATTTTCGATTGAAGATGATGGTACAGACTCACTGGTACTTGAGTAGTATGTTTAAGTGGTGTGTTTTTGCTCCAGAGGTTTACTTTCATTAAGTATCAGATTGTACAAGCCAGTATAACGGCTGCAAGCAAATGTGGTTTTTGTCATTGTCAGAGCTTTTACTGTGTCCTAAATAAGTCTGTTTCTTCATCTGACCGCAAAGCTTTTATTATTGAAAACACTTTTTCGTAGATGCATTAGAACCCGGAACAGCTAGTGAAAATTCACACAAGTTTGTAATATGTTTCAGACACACTTGCTCATTGTGAAAAATAATATTTTTTTGCCTTTTTTTACTGACAATGGTATCTGACTTAATATTTCAGTCCTCCAGTCTACCTTCTTAGTATTTACTTACACAACAATACTCCTCAAACAGTTCTCCTCATACACAGTGAAGTTAATGATAATAGACTTTACAAAATTAAGAAGTTCTTGTTCCCTAATATAGCTGATGTTGCCGGGTGAGAAAAAGAAATGGGGGGAGGTGCATTCGATTCTGGATGCCCCAGTTTGTGCTGCTGTTAAATAATTTCATGTGTGGTAACTGTCTTTTGTACATGTCCGAAAGAGTCAGCACAACATATACTATGTGATCAAAAGTATCCGGACACCTGGCTGAAAATGAATTACACGTTTGTGGCGCCCTCCATCGGTAATGCTGGAATTCAATATGGTGTTGGCCCACCATTAGATTTGATGACAGCTCCCACTCTCGTGGGCATATGTTCAATCAGGTGTTGGAAGATTTCTAGGGCAACGGCAGCCCATTTTTCACGGAGTGCTGCACTGAGGAGAGGTATCGATGTCGGTGTGTGAGGCATGGCACGAAGTCGGTGCACCAAAACATCCCAAAGGTGTCCTATAGGTTCCAGGACAGGACTCTGTGCAGGCCAGTCAGTTACAGGGATGTTATTGTCGTGTAAACACTCCGGCATAGGCCGTGCATTATGAACAGGTGCTCGATAGTGCTGAATAATGCAATCGCCATCCCCGAATTGCTCTTCAACAGTGGAAGCAAGAAGGTGCTTAAAACATAAACGTAGGCCTGTGCTGTGATAGTGCCACGCTAAACAACAAGTGCAAGCCTCCTCCATCAAACACCATAACACCACCGCCTACGAATTTCACTGTTGGCACTACACATGCCGGCAGATGGCGTTTACTGGACATTCGCCATACCCATACCCTGCCATCGGATCGTCACATTGTGTAACGTGATTCATCACTCCACACAACGTTTTTCCACTGTTCAATCGTCCAGTGTTTGCACTCCTTACACCAAGTGAAGTGCCGTTTGGCATTTACCGGCGTGATGTGTGGCTTATGAGCAGCCGCTCGAACATGAAATCCCAAGTTTTCTCACCTCCCGCCTAACTCTCATAGTACTTGCAGTGGATCGTGATGCAGTTTGGAATTCTTGTGTTATGGACTGGATAGATGTCTGCCTATTACTCATTACGACCCTCTTGAAGTGTCGTCGGTCTTTGTCAGTCAACAGACGAGGTCGGCCTGTACGCTTTTGTGCTGTACGTGTCCCCTCACGTTTCCACTTCAGTATCCCATCGGAAACAGTGGAAATGGGGATGTTTAGAAGTGTGGAAATCTCGCGTACAGACGTATGACACAAGTGACACTCAATCACCTGACCATGTTCGAAGTCCGTGAATTCCGTGGAGCGCCCCATTCTGTATCGCGAAATTTTAAATGATAATAAATGATTGATTGAATAATTCATGCAACGATAACCGTGCCGTTATTCTTATTCTACGAAACAGTTTTGAAAAATAGAGATGATGAATGTCTTCTCTTTTATGTATGTTAAAAGCCACGACTGATTTTTCTCAGGGTGCTATTTACAACAATAGCATACATACCCCAACGTGAAGAGATCAGTCCTAGTCACGATGGATTAAAATCCTTTTCAACTATTACGCGATATTACATTTAAAGGATTCTTAATTATTTTTTTCTGAGGGTCTGGATATTCCAGGACAGGTGCCTATGTGCAATGGCAGCGTAAGCATTTATTGATATTGTTATTAATAAAGACTATACCTCTGGCCTAATATGAATTGAAAAATATTGCTGGACGCCGTTTTCAGATTATTAAAATTATTCTTTCTATACTTTTAATATTATATGACTGTTGGAAGAAGTCGCATAATTTGCGTCATTAATGGCTTCACTACAACATTGAGTCTACAGGACAACATTTAATTATTACGTACTGAACCACATACAGGATAGGTGCTAGCTACTCACAAATATACGCACTACAATTATTAATCTCATATGTATTCAGCAATTTTATATTCCAACTACAAATTTATCAGTTACAGACCGTGAAAATTTAACGTCAGTCAGTGAGGACCGCAGAATCGACAAGACAATGAAACAAAAACCACTCTTCCTTATTCTACAAAAAAACACAGATAATAATATTTGTAATTATGATAACACAAATAACTCTTCTGCATTATTAAGTATCTGCAATTTATTGCTACTATTTGTTACCAAATGCAATGCTATAAAAGCCCCTTGGAATGCCATTTGCATAGTTACATAGTCTTGTAAATGGCATTCCACGATAGGGTGTTTCCTTTTATAATTTGTCTGCATCCAAACAGGTGACGATAGCACAGAGAATTCTCCTCCAATGTTAAAGTCTCTGCAATTTATTTCTACTATTTTTTACAGGAGGCAATGCTATAAAAGCCCCCTGGAATGCCATTTGCATAGTTACATACAGTCTTGTAAACGGCATTCCACGATAGCATGTTTCCTTTTATCATTTGTCTATGTCCAAACAGGTGACGATAGACGTGTTTGATTTAATCTTTATTATTTGACTTTCATTTGTATCTGCATCCAAACAGGTAACTATAGATTGATGTGATTTATTTTATTATTATTATTATTATTATTGACTAAATTCGCCCAAACAGGTGACGACGGATACATGTTGTTTTTTAATCATTATATTAATATGTTTTAAGTTTGCCTGCGTCCCGACAGTTGACTGCAGACATATGTGATTTTAATAGTTATGATAATACATATACTTTCGTACAATTCTTGCACATGGGCGCTTTCACTCTATAGTTGAGTGCAGCCTCTTTTACTATTTCTCCTCGGAATGATTTGTTGCATGCTCCCCCATCTAGGTAAAAGCCACTGGGAAACCGAGGGAAAACCAGGGCAGAGCTATAAAGACTGCACTCATATTAAACATTTAAATACATAAATACAGACGTAGTTACCTTCAATTTGGTTTGTCGTTAAGGTTTCTACATAAAACAGAATGTTCATCGTTATTTTTCTTTCGTGGTAAGTTGGTGCAGTGATGAGTGAGTGGGCACCGGATTGCGCCTCCGTCAGCGCGTACTGCAGATTGTGACGTCACCGAGGCGAACGATCAGCTGACGAGCGACAGCGACGAGCCGCACCCAACAGCCTACCGGACGTGCAGCTGTTCTGCGCCACCGCTCCACAGCAAAATTTCTTGAAATGCAAGAACAGCAGCAGCATCTGTTCATTATAGATAAATAGATGTTTATTCCTGCGAATGGAAAAAACGCCGGCCAGTGTGGCAGAGCGGTTCTGGGCGCTTCAGTCTGGAACCGCGCGACCGCTACGGTCGCAGGTTCGAATCCTGCCTCGGGCATGGATGTGTGTGATGTCCTTAGGTTAGTTAGGTTTAAGTAGTTCTAAGTTCTATGGGACTGATGACCTCAGAAGTTAAGTCCCATAGTGCTCAGAGCCATTTCAATGGGAAAAACACATGATTATTAATCCTGTTTTATTGCTTCATCCATCACCAGTTTATGTCGTTTTGCGTGTGAATTAATCGTCCACTCGTTAATATATACCAAGTCCACTGTATGACACTGTTTAAGTACAGTTTGTCACACTCTTATTGAAGTTTATATTTCGATTTCTTATTGCTGCATGACACGGTTCAAATTCACAGTTTGTCCAACGTTAACGTTTTCTTTTTTATACCTTCATACAGTTGCTGTACCCAAGGGTAGGCTGTATCCACAGTCTCACTACTTCTGTTACACAATACACTGTCTATAATGTCACGAATAGCTATCTCCGGACACGCTTGCACATATCAGCTGTTTTGTTCGCTTGCGCAGGCGGATGCCCAATGTTGACTGGCTCCACTCCAGGCGTTGGCGAGATATTGATTTTCTGATGTCCGTTGGGATCAGCTGTGCTTCGACTTCGTTAAGTAATTTCCTCGTCCGAAACACACTTATCAGTTTGCCACGGTCTGTATTCTATCTACTACATTTAACCTTAATACACTATAATAAAACCAACGTCTCTGGCGTTGTACCGTTTATAAAGTTTCATGAACACTATTTATTATACGAGAATTCCCATGAATGACGTTACTTTTGGTCACACTGAATCAAGTTTATAGACACAACGTTCATTCGGATCTATGCACACCCAGTCACTGTTCCTCACAGCCTCTTGTGTCACACTAAATTGTTCATGAAAACTTTAACATTTTACTTACATGACGAAATACACAATGTACTCGTATTCACACTATAACTCATTACAATTCACATTAGATATTGGCAGCATTAGTATATTTCTGTTACATATGCTTAGCCAATTAGACCATCCTTTGGACTTTTTGGCACTGGCCTGGTTTATACAATAACTCAGTTGGTCACATATTAAGATACATATAAATACACACGCATATTCACTGAATACAGGACTCCTCAATAAGTCTCTGCTTCCGTGATACTTTTATAATCACTGTACTTGACAGTCCGGTTCACTCAAAATGTGAACGTATTTTACAGAAATTCTATCTTTATAAATTCGGTAGATAACACTACACCTAGCTTCTACCTATTGATCTTTAATTTTTTCATTCAGTTGATTCATGGCTTGTACCGTTACGTGTACTACGCTCATGATCATTTAATAAATTCCTTAATCCTTTTAAAATTCTACATATACCATTGTATTTGTCATAACATATTTCTAACAAATTCTATCATTACGTTAATTGCATGAAACTTTTACTACATACTAGGATAAAACTTTCATCTTGGCTACAAATAAATTGAAAATTCATTAATGAAAAGAAATTTTAGCAAGCCTCCTTTTTCGACCATGGAACAGAGTAAGCAGCGTTATAAAATGTCTTGTGTGGTATTACATCAATATTATACATATAACCTCTGATGATCCCTGGTCTCTCAGAGAATACCTCTATATGTTCCTTCAATGTCTGAGATAATTTTAATTGTTGCTCTGGTTTCAGATATGTGGATTCCTCTACTTTATTGTTTATTGAGTGACAGGTCTCCGTGGTACTAACATTCTCTCCACCGAGATGGCTATAATCTCTCCCCCCAAAATACTGCTGTATATGCACTATTTTTGGCAGGTTACACTTCACTTTAACATTCTGACAATACTTTTCATGTATAGCTTTAGTGCGCAGCAATTCCAGTTTCACTCTCACTTCTCCATTCTCCAAACTGCAAATACCTTGAGAGAGGTCAATATAGGCATTCCTTTCCCTCAAAGACTCCCAACCCAGAATACAGCCGACTCTCAATCCCTTTACAACCAGGCGCGTGCAATTGAATGCCCCATTTCCCAATAATACGTCCACTTGTACCTGACTCTTCACTACCTGTGCTTGGGCACCAATAGCACCCTCCACTTTGCAATTCTGAACTGGCAACACTGGCACTTTATGCAATTAACACAATTGCCTATATAAATCATAACTCATTACATTAACCGTAGCTATTGTATCATTCATGATATTGACCGGTATACTAAGAACTTTAGCCTGAACCACAACCTGTATCAACTCACTGTCTACTTGGTCATATCTCTTATTCTCCGATAAAAGTTCCTCCTTCATTCCAAAAAGATTGTTATATGTTAACATATTCACTACATCAGGTTTCTCCTTACTCTCTTGTGTGCTCTCCCTCCGTCCCACGGCCGACAACGGAGAGCTAATTGCGGCTGTCTTTAGTTTGTCGAATCGGTTGATGTAGGACGATTGTCATTCGTCACATCAACTATTCTCACCCTTTCATTCTGATTCTGCCAAGCCAGGTTGTTTGAAGTACCTGCTTGACCATGTTCATTCCTATTATTGCTATAGTTCGGATATGTTTTTGTGTTATTCTGACTATCCTGTCTCGGATACCATGACACTGCAAATCTATTCTGCCACTGTGGCCCTGCGTCTCGCATCTGCTGTTGATTGCCACTTCCTGGGCCAAACCTTTCTTCGTACCTTCGTTTCCGTGTGTATTGTGATGAACTGTTTCCCCAAGCATGTATATTGTTATTACCTTGGTCATTATTCGGACGGCCGTTAAACAAGTGGTTTTCGTCCACAGGTTTACCATTGTGGTTTCGCCCATTAGAACAATTCCCACAATTATTCCAACCACTTTGTCTATTATTGTTCTTTTCCTTATAATCGTAACTATTTCCATTGCCACTTTGCAAATTTAAGTCTTCCTGAATTAAATCTATTGAATCCAAGACAGACAAGAAGTTATCCAGATTATTATCTGGAACATGGATTAGTTTCTCTCTAATATACGTTTCGAAAACTATTTATAAATACAACTCGGTGGAGAAAGTTGGAACTGTTGATGTTTAACTTAACTCTCTTCCACCATTATTGAAGATACAGTGGGCACACTAACCGCACCATACAACGGTTCACTGTTAGGACTACACGTTCCTACCTGTAACCCACGAAATGTATTATAGGTGGCAGAGAACGGCGGGTTTTCATGTGAAACATGTCCTCCATTCTCATGTTATTTACTCTTTCCTGTTCTGTCTAACTGATCTGACTAGTCGAGAGAACTGCGCGAATTGCACGTGTCGCTTCTGTTTGTATTTTTTCGTCTATCTGTTTCTGTTTGTTATTCATCCATTTTTCTACTTTTTCTTCGACTTTATTTGTATGTTCCGCGACGCAATTCTGTATTCTTTCCTCATTTCCCATCTCTATATTTGCTACCCTCTCGGTTATGTTCTGAATGGCTTCCTTCGTGCTATTCTGCTCCAGTTGCAGATTTTGTACGTCTTTTGTTAAAATAGATACCAAATTTGGCAGTTCTTGGTACGCTTGCTTCAAACTGGCTATGTCTGCTTTTAAGTTGTTCATATATTCTGTTTTCCCTCTCTTTTTCCCTTTCTTCCCTCTCTCTTTCTCTCTCCTCCTGCTGTCTCTCCATTTCTAACTATTCTTTCCCTCTCTCTATCTCTCTCCTCTTGTTGCTTCTGGAATTGATCTACATTAGAATTGCAGTTACGGCGTCGTAATCAGGCGCGGCGCACTTGACTGATTGTGTAGTTGCGGGCGCGGCTGTTTCATCTACATCTACATGTACAGTCTTAGAACAGTAGAAGCAGGATTGCAGCGAACTGACCCCTTAACCAAGTGCAACACAGAGTACCTGTGTAATGACTCATTCCAGCTGCATAGTTGAGGGTTATATTTGTTAAGCAATTCATTGCAGAATTAATGTAATACCCGCACGATGATCTCTGTAGTCATACTGTATCATAAGCAGCCCGCGAATGGAGTACTATGTTCGTTAAATCGGATTACTCAAGCTGAGGCCAAATAAAGAGAAGCGACGACGCCACAACACTATCTTTACTTAAGTAGGTAGTCAGCGCTAAATTATGTGTGCCACCATTAACGTTACTGTAAGCAGGTTGACAGCATAACACCACCACAACTACTGACAACCTGAGCCATATCATCACGCAGTTGTAATTCGCCGTGATTACAAGTCGCTGATGTTTGTCAAGAATAGCGGAAAGCGCGTCTTAAGTTCCATTTGCATTACGCCTAGGACGGAGAGAATCCTAAATAACAGTAATAGGTCACCCAGCGAAGATAAGAGTCCACGTATTGTCTCAAGTTCTTGCAGTTTCATATTAATGCAGTTACCGATAGTTTCACACTAACGGGTTCTTTTGGCTATCGGAATACTCATATGGGAATTATAAAAGTGTAATTGCTAGAACGCTCAACTACCTTAATAACACCTCATTCTGGATTGAATACGACTCGGAAAGCGACGTTAAATTGACGTTTCCATCCATCTCCTGACGTCTTACTGAATGAAGTCTGAAGTGCACGCACAGTTGTGTTGCCTGCCGCAAGGATTCTGTGAAGTGTTATGGCAGCTGGCAGTCATTGCTGAATACAGACATTTGCAAATATCCCCACTGCTTTAGGGGAAATCGTCTTTGTTGCATTTTTTCCATACCGTAATTAGCACAATAACGTAAGGCTTGTTCTGCCGAAGAACTTGATGCCCACAAGTCCTTAAATAAGAATCTCCCAGCGGGAGTAATGCATGAAAGGAGACAGACTGTTGGACAAAAGAATGGACAGCTCCCTGCTTTTTGCGTTTCAGATAGTGTCAACGATAAGAATCTTGTGTCATATTATGCTTCACAAACTTAAACTGTTTGTTTTTTTACTTCATACTAAAATGAAAGTTATGACATGAGAAGAGGATATGAATGATATGCTTCTGGGGAACCTTAGTTTCTCATGTTTTTTTTTTTTTTTTTTTTCTTTCTCACTTCATGCCGGCCGCGGTGGTCTCGCGGTTCTAGGCGCGCAGTCCGGAACCGTGCGACTGCTACGGTCGCAGGTTCGAATCCTGCCTCGGGCATGGATGTGTGTGATGTCCTTAGGTTAGTTAGGTTTAAGTAGTTCTAAGTTCTAGGGGACTGATAACCACAGCAGTTGAGTCCCATAGTGCTCAGAGCCATTTGAGCCATCTCACTTCATACTAAAACAAGGGGGGCGTTAATATGAGAAGAGGAAATGAAATATACGCTTCCAAGACATAATATTTCCTTGTGTGCTACTACTGCATACATGAAAGCCCTGCACTTAATTTTTGTATGTTGGATAAATTTTGATATCACCTCACTTTCCTTTGTGAGAAGGTTCCTATTTTCTTGGGATTCAAATAGAGTGGACATTTCATCAGTGGTAAATATTCTGATGACTAATGACATGATACCCGTTGCAATTGCTCCATGGCACCTGTGAGTAGAGTCTCACGTTGGTTACTATAAGAACACGCAGGCAGTGATATCCGCTCACTGCAGTCAGAGCAAAGGTGACTTCTTTCTGTTTAGGGCGAAGCGTCTGCTGCAGTGTCCACGCTCAGCCAACATAAACAAATCGCGGCGGCATTGGGCACTGCTAATCGCTGCACTTGTCGCGAGCCTCGACAACAAGAGCGCACTGTCTCTGCTAACGATACTATGGAGTTAATACATCTTACCTAACGTAACGGAATATGCAGGTCGTGGGTTGGGTAAAAATTCAGTTTGTAACTTCCCCTCGCATTAAAATACTTTACAGTCATATTTGATGCAACATTTATTGTAGAATGTCTCTCTAATGTTAATAGTATTGATTCAGATTGTGCGTGAACACGAAAACACACACACACACACACACACACACACACACACACACACACACAGACATAACCAAAGTCATTGATTCCAGTGAGAGTGACAACTACTGTGTGCTGAACAACACATGCACCAGTCAATTCCTCAGTTGGCGTCGAGTGGATGAGATTTTTCAATTACCTTGGATTGCAAGAATTGTAAGGAGGAGACTGAAAGTTAATGGACTTGTATCTAAAGAGCTGCGACAAAGCAAAGCTTGACCGACTATCAGATAATTGTCAACATGGGTTTTGTGGACGAGTATACTTTTAGTAACCAACCCACCCACGATCATTAAATAAGATTTCTCGAAGGCGTAGGGGCATTGTTTTCATTAAGTCGTCGACAGTGTAGCGTGATGGTTTACTTCCCACCATACGTTTTCTATATTCGTCCAAAGATCGCTTGCATTTGTAGGTCCACATGGCAATGACCTTGTTACCTCTGCCCACATATTCTCTATCTGATTGATGTTCGGTGATCGTGGAACAAAATGGATCTGAGCACTATGGGACTCAACTGCTGTGGTAATTAGTCCCCTAGAACTTAGAACTACTTAAACCTAACTAACCTAAGGACATCACAAACATCCATGCCCGAGGCAGGATTCGAACCTGCGACCGTAGCGGTCTTGCGGTTCCACACTGCAGCGCCTTTAACCGCACGGCCACTTCGGCCGGCGATCGTGGAATAAACGGCAACAGCTTTATCCTCTCTTGGCCCTGAAACCAATCTCGCACTGCTCTGCTATGACGGATGGGGCTCTGCTCCTGTAAATAAACTGTTATCTCGTTCGTTCATATATTTATATTTAAATAAAATATTAGTAATAAGCACATTGCATTATTATTTTTCACAGTGTTTAAGAATTCAGGCCCTGTCATAAATAATTGATCTAGATTCAACCGTCCGATTAAGAACGTGGTTTACCCAGTCTATCAAATGATGAGAGTCGTATTCGGATATCCACATTAAGCCTGACTGGCTTAATCCGATTAGAACGATCTGGTATCGAAATGAAATTACAGAAGTCGGATAATTTGAACGTCTGTATTGCAACAATGCTGCGCACATAAATTCCTATGATTAACAGGTAGCAACTGCCCAAGAAAAAGTGAGAAATATGTCTAATAGCAGCAATGTAACGTAATTATAACCGATATTTATGTGATGTAAATACTGATTCGAACAATGCACATCTATTTCAGTGGAGGGAAGATGCACCATATCGGATTTGCTGATGACATAATGACAATAATAATAATAATCCCGTGGGGCCGATAGGGGAAACGCTCCCCCATATGGGTGGTACCGAGGAAATCAAATACTTTGGGTGAACCCAATACTAACACAATCCTCAACGACTACTAAATCCGTTGAACTCAAAATCCACGCACGTCTGAGTGAAAACCACCGCTACTCTGGTCACCGTCTGTTAGCTCAATGAGCTCGGCTGAAAATATTTGCTTCCAAAGGCTTCAACACCCTCTGGTCCTGTACGGTCCTGGAATCACCCGAGCCAAACCAATGAAACACAAGCAAACATGAACTGTGCAAACTGTCGAAAGGCGGCAGTTGGAATTTCGGATTCTGGGGAGGCCAGGTTAGCACGGCAGAGAATATTGAAGATCTCTTGTAAATTTCCCTACAAGCAGAAAACATGCATTTGAAAACTACACGCCGCGCAGGATTAGCCGAGCGGTTGTGGTCGTAGCAGTCATGGACTCTTCGGCTGGTCCCGGCGGAGGTTCGAGTCCTCCCTCGCGCTTGGGTGTGTGTGTGTGTGTGTGTGTTTGTCCTTAGGATAATTTAGATTAAGTAGCGTGTAAGCTTAGGGACTGATGGCCTTAGCAGTTAAGTCCCATAAGATTTCACATACATAAGACCCTTTTTTTTATATAACACAATATCAATACATTGATCCAAATAACGAAAACTAAATAATCTAACATAATAAATCGACCGACAAAAAATTCTCATCATTGCTCTTCAAGAACCAAGACTAACTGACAATGAAAACTTGCATTACGGAAACCATTGCATCTTCAAGAGCAAAATGCAACAAAAGGTAGCGAAAGGCGTACCAATCTTCGGCATTGCTTTTCTCGAACACAAATCTATCATCAATTCTGTCAAAGAAATCACAACAATCAACAATCGAATTATGACTATGCTCATTCAGAGCCCCAGTAAAAAATAAACACTCATCAATGCACATGACGCCACCAACATCGAAAATAAGAAAAACACCAAAAATGTCGAAAAATTCTGGAACACATTCGAAAATTCTATGAGCAAAAGTCACCAAGATGACGTGAAAATACTAAAGGGAGACTTCAACTGTCTCTTTGGGAGTGAAAAAACCTGTAGAAAAATCATTGGTACAAATTCAACATACCGAAACGCTTAGACCAAGGGCACACGTCTGACTGACATTTGCCAACAATTCAACCACAAAAGGATGTCTTCCCACTTTAGGACAATACCATTTCTCAGGTAACATGCTTGGCTAAAAGGTGCAAGCTGCTTTCGTTCGCCTTTCTAGACTCGCTGAAAGCCAGATTTTTTATTCTTTTCTAGTAGAATTACAAGCAGGCAGATACAAACTCAATAAGGCAATCGTAAGACAGCGCTCGAGCAAAATTTTTCTTGGTACTTCCAGTACCCCTTACTGTCAGAGCGAAAACCTTTTGGTATTGCCAATTTCATAATGCCACTTTTGTGTCTGCGGCCATATTTTTTGTTGTTGTGAATACATAATTTTATCTATGGAATGTCACATTTTCATAATACTTGCGAATGATACAGGAATTATGTAAATACAGATCTTTTCGAAGTCAAAAGTCGGTAATATCCTACTAATTCGTGTTAAAATAGGATCAATCGTCTTACACACACTTAATGCTTCGCTACAGTCTGGAACCGCGCGACCACTACGGAGGCAGGTTCGAATACTGCCTCGGGCATGGACGTGTGTGATGTCTTTACGTTAGTTAGATTTAACTAGTTCTAAGTTCTAGGGGACTGATGACCTCAGAAGTTAAGTCCCATAGTGCTCAGAGACCTTTGAACCATTTTTGAACTTAATGCTTTATTAAGATAGACTGCCGTCGTGATGTTTCTGTAGTAAGCTGAATTTAAGTTGTATTAGTATAGAGAGTATTTTAATTGCATTTTCCATTAGTTTACTAATCGCAACATTAATCATCAAAGAGAAATTAATCAGCAGCTGAATTTTCTTCCACGATATCTACAACAATCTGACTATGCTAATGTTGTTTGCAATTTCTACGCCTGTAGAAACACACTGTTTCTAACGATTTCATTAAACCAGTGTAGTTATAAGAGTATTTTCGTCTAGAAATGAATTGCCTTGACGGTTGATCGATCAAGCGCGGGAAAGGTAATATTTTACGAATATATGACGAGAGGGACAAGCGCTTGGGAGAGGACTTCCCTATCAATACAAGTGTCTGAGACACGACTTTCCTATCAATCTTCAGGATAGTTTTGTTGCTCAAATCAACAGTGTGAGTTATCATGCAGTAGCGTAGGTGATGTAGTTTTGTTGCTCGACTTTCTTACACTGGGACCGAAAGGTGTCTCAGTTGTTGACAAAAAATTCCAGCTGTGTTGCACACACCCCTTGGGGCAGAATTCGTAGCCCAAAACACACTTCTGGAGCTATCAGATGTAAAATATTATGTTCACACTACACTTTACTCTAGTCTACGTCTTTTGGTGGAGCTCAGCCTTTCATTTCTTCTTAGGAAGTTAACGATGAAGGCATCATAACTCGTCACCAGTAACAGTACTGCATAGGAATGCTCAATGAGCGACCTGATGACGTTCAACAATAGCACTCCGTAGATTTTTGTTGTTTCGAATTAGAGCATGCAGTACTCCTACACCAGACTTCTGAACTTCGCCTGTTGAATGCAAATGTCGCATGATGGTAAAATGGTAATCTGTAACATATATCGGTAGTCGATACTTCCTTAATGTGGAAAATCATTCATGCCAGAACGATCTTTATTGAAACAAGAATATCTTTTTCTGGCGTATTTTTCCCAAAGGCACTCACTCCACACACAGTTCAAATCTTTCTACGTGCCTCCTCTACATTCACCCCTCTGTTATAAGTAAATGTTGTGTTGCAGATGTTACATCATTTTCCACTTGCGACTCAATTTTACAATGCTTAACTGTAGTTCACGATTTTCAAGTATGCAAAATCCAATGCTTAACTGCAAGATGATAACTAGAACTTCAAATTCGAAAATGGCATTGATACACACACTGACAGCGTGGCGCCGCCTTCACATGGGCAGCGCCGGATTTCAGGCGGCGGGTGGCGTCTGGCCGGTGGCCGGTAGCCGCTGCAGCGCGAGGAAACGCTCGAGCGTAAGCTGTTATGATCGCGACGCAGCCACGAGCCGTCCTGCGGAATTGTTTCTGGAATACTTGTTATTGCGGGTGGGTAGAATGTTAAGCGAATTGTCTTCGATGTTCAATCAGACTCATAACTTTAGACCGGAAAAAAAAAGACAGTTGGACGCGAACATGCGACTCTTAAGTTTAGAATGCACGACGGTTACCGCAAGTTCACGAGCTCAGTCCCTCGATATCAACTCGGAAGTAGACAGCACTTCCTCCTAACACTTCCCCCTCTTACAGTGTTGCCAGATTGTGCAGATGGTCGGACTTAGAGTTGTCAGGGGCGCTCAGTTTTATTGGCCACCTTAAGTGAACGACTCGGACTTAGTCTCTGTGGCGGCCGGCCGGCGGTCAGTTTTTATGTTTAAGACTGTACATCCATACTCCGCAAGTCACATGCAACAGTTGACAACACGCTGCTAGCAACGCTACACTCAATTTTTTGCGCGCGGATATGCAGTTTCTACTTCATGATTTGTAAAATTTTCCTGTATATTTCTATTCGGTGTAGATCCCATGGGGATTTCCTCCAATTCGTTGTCACTAAACTCTCGTGAATCTGCTTCCATATCAGCTTCTCTCCTAGTCTTACTACGTAACCTCATTGACTCTGTACGAGACATTGTTCTATCACAATTGTTTTCACACAGCAATCACCACAAAAAATAAAAATAATATAATATAAAATTTCAATTTCTACAAAAATTTACCTACTAGAGTTACGGTTTGCAAGACACAACCACACGGTACGAACCATGAATATTGGCGAACAACACGACACACGCAACCTAGAGATATTTTCAGAAGCCCTTACCTTCGTTTTTATTGCCAGCTTTATTCTTATTCAAATCTCTTGTAGGTTCCAGGTCTTCCGTTTCTCTTCACATCGAAAATAATAATCCTTGTCCACAAGAAACAGATTACATATACAAGCATTAATTTTCTTATATTAAGAATATAATATTTCGACATACATAAATTTCCCTGAACTTCGAGGCCCGTGTTGGGCGGCAGCTGTCGCGTAAATTAAAATGATAATGAATGATTGATTGAGTAATTCATGCAACGATAACCATGCCGTTATTCTTATTGTATGAAATAGTTTTGAAAAATAGAAATAACGAATCTTTTCTCTTTTATGTATGTTAAAAGCCACGGCTGATTTTTCTCAGGGTGTTATCACCAACAATAGCATACATACCCCAACGTGAAGACATCCATCCTACTGACGATGGATTAAAATCCTTTCTAACTATTGCGCAACAATACATTTAAACAATACTTAATTATTTTTCTGAGGGGCTGAATGTTCCAGGATAGCTGCCTATGTGCAATGGCAACGTAAGCTTTTATTGATATTGTTAGTAATAAAAACTGTGCCTCTGGCTTAATATGAATTAAAAAATATTCCAGGACGCCGTTTTCAGATTATTAAAATTATTCTTTTTATACTTTTAGTTCTATATGACTGTTGAAAGAACTTATACAATTTATGTCATTAATGGTGTCTCTACATCAATGATCCTACACAGAAATGGCCAGGGCAGCATATAATTATTACGTACTGAATCATATACAGGATAGGTACTAGCCACTCATAAAAATAGGCACTACAATTATTAATCTCATATGTATTCAAGAAAATTATATTCCTACCGCAAATAATTGTATCAGTTAGTGACCGTGAAAACTAACCGTCCGTCACTGAGGACCGCAGAATCGACAAGGCAATGAAACAAAAACCACTCATCTAGCTTCTAAAAAAAAAAAATTGTAATTCTGATAGCGCAGATAACTCTTCTTCACTGTTAAGTCTCTGCAATTTATTTCTACTATTTTTTACTGGAGACAATGCTACATCTGCTCTCTCACGTTGTCTAATGCCTACTGAGGTCGCTGACGTGGAGTACATGGCAGTAGGTGGGAGCACAATGCACATAAAATGAAAAACGTATGTTTTTGGGGGAGTCCGGATACTTTTGATCACGTATTGTATACAAGTATGACGAAGACGACAAATCGATTAGTTCAATGCTGATACAACCATGCTCGAACTCTTACGGGAGTAGGCGAAATGCCGCAAGTAATAAGGATAATGGGCAAGAGGCACTACATCTGTAGTGTGTAAGTACCTTGAGAATTTGGATCAGATGGGAGTAGGATAGTTCGTGAAGTTGCGATGACCATTGTGTCTGGTTGGCACGGGTTCGAATTCCTGTTGGGCAAAAATTTTCAGCTTTCCCCCTGGCAGCTAATTTCATTAATTGCTTTGTGGCTTAATAAACAAATTTGTACTGAGTCATTGCTATCGGAGCATGCATAAACTTCCTAAAGAGTCTACAATAACTCCGACGCCAGCCGACACTCGATTTTTTTGTGATGTTCAACGAATGTGGCAATAAAGGCTTCAACAGCTTAAAAAGTTTGATTTTTACAAACAAATGAGACACACTGACTGATTCGTTTTTTAATTCCATATTTACATGATAAAGTTTCCTAATAGGTTTTTCAGGTTACGGCGATGCCATCAAAAAATTCCTGAGGTTTTCACTCCGCGATTAATTAACCTGCTTACTGACAGTTAAGGCGCTCCGGAACGCCCTATACTTGCAATGTTAAAATAACGCTTATAAATTACATCGTTCCTCACAAAGTATTTGAGGTACGAAGTTGAACTTTTTACAGATTATTTATTGGAATATGGGCTACAACTTAACACAGGGATTTTACAAAATTTTAGTTCAGTTATTAAAGATGATTTTTTTCAATTGTAATGAAAATTCACAACATTTTTTTGCAATTTTTTATTTATATATTCAAAAACATACAGTTTTTTGGAAAAAGGCTGTGTTAAATTATGCAGAAGGTACTGTGTAACATTTACTGAAAGTTTGAAACAAATATGTTTGGAAGATCCTTAGAAAACATGTAATTAGTATGAGAAAATAAAAGTTTTGGGAATCGAGCGACAAAGATTGGATTAACTTTTTAGTGCATTCCAGGTCCATAGGATGGATTATCTTCATCCTCTGCAAACTCCTCCTCCAGCTTCCTCTTGTTCCTCCTCCTGTTTACTCTTGCTTGTATTTCTAGACTCTTTACAGCCCTGTCTGCAGCCCGAAGGCGTTCCTTGTCTAAAGCAAGCATCGCTCGTACCATGTTAGAACCTATCTTCATTCCCATATTTCTAAATACCTTTGGCTTTCCAACATTTCTCCTCTTCTTAAAAGCCTTCAGAGGATTTCTAATAACTTTACTTTTACTCATTATTATACTTCAACAAAACAGAGACTCAAGAAACAGAATTAATTACGAATATTTTCGAGATAACGACAGAGTAAATAAACATGAAACAATCGACAATCACACCAGCGATATATATTGAACCATCACAGGTTAGCCACAACACATACTTTATCTCACATCACTAAAATGTACCTGATGAACACGGACGTTAATAATAACACCATTTGACAGCAGTTTAACAGCGCCACAGTGGGTCACGCCCATGTAGAACACATTTCAAAAAAAAATTAAAATTAGTTGTAGTCTTCGGAATTGAATAAATTATATATCTATTAAAAGGTAATAGTCTGCAGATTCAGAAAACGCAAAAAAGTAAAAATTGAACTTTTCATGATTTTGAGCACTTCCGGAGACCCTTAACACTGAAAGGTTTCTACCTGCAGAGGCTGCAAATAACTTCGAAAGACTAGAGCAGGTTTCCATGCCACCATAAACAAATGTAAATTAAATAAGGGAGTCAGATGTTTATGTGAGAACGTTGAAGTGCTGTAAATGTTTCGTACGAATATGATTGTTATTACCCTTTCTTGAATATGGTCCTCCATGCAAAAGATTCTCGCCCCTTTCGAACTGCCCCTTTACTCTCGACGTCTTATCTCTTTGATCAACAGAACCCAAGATATAACCCCTTGAAA
Organism: Schistocerca nitens; assembly: GCF_023898315.1. Lineage (NCBI taxonomy): Eukaryota > Metazoa > Arthropoda > Insecta > Orthoptera > Acrididae > Schistocerca > Schistocerca nitens. The sequence continues at coordinate 587,776,908 of NC_064615.1, read as the reverse complement.
AATCGTATTGTCGCATGCGGGTTTTCGGATCATATTGGCGTGCACGGAACGATTCCATTTATTATTTTTGATTTTATTTTTTAAAAACCCTTAACTTTTCTCACTGTTAATCGTACAGTGTTTTTCTGTTGTTTACGTGGGTGTAAACCTTCTGTTGTTACAAATTTCTTAAACAAAGACGTAATTTTTATTTTTGTCATTAGGGAGTATAGGAAGTTATTTATAAAAATAATTTTTTCTACAGTTTTCCCACTAACCACTTGGCTCAAAATTTTCTTGGCTCAAAGGGGCTAGTGCGAGAGAGAGCTCCACAATTTTCATTAATAACGAGGGAGAGATGGAAAGAGATGGAAAGAGGGAGGGAGAGGGAGACACAGAGACATGGAATTTACTGTCGTGTATGAATCATAGATATGATGATGAGGAGTATGTGGTAATATTTTTTGTAAGTAATTATTGTGTGCATAAGTGGAAAGAGAGAGAGACAGGCAGAGAGAGAGAAAAAGAGAGAGGAAATATACTGTGATGAAAAAATCAGAGAGATTTTGATGAGAGTGGTTTGGAAGTTTTTTTGTGCACATGTGTGAGATGAAATTTAATGATGAGGCTATACAGTTTCGATAGAGGTGGAACGTTATGCAGTGTGTGTGAATATCTGTGTGCATGTGTGTGTGTGTGTGTGTGTGTGTGTGTGTGTGTGTGTGTGTGTGTGTGTTTATGTTTGAACATCAGGCCAGATCAAAGAAAGTGCATGTATTTTTTTCGAAAATATCGGGTAGCTTTGAACTTGGAGCCAAATCAAATGAATCATAAGTAATATCACAACAAAATTCTGATTGGTGGCCTCATTTTAATCCTACACTGAGATGGACTGGAGGGGGGCGGGAGGAAAGGAGGAGGGGAGGGAACAAAGCACATCTAGGCTAGTTTCGCCATCATGAAATTTTACATTTCTCACCGTCTTACATTTTTAAGTTTTCCACCACCATAATCTTCATTTCTAAAGTTCCCACCATCCACCATCTCGCAGCTTTATATTTTCCACCATCGCTATATCTGCATTTTCGACGGCTTCAGCTCCAACTAGCGGCGAGAACTTGAACCGTGTGCTGGAATGCCTATAGATACACAACTGACAATGCTTGTCCACACATGACATGTGTCGCTGTGAACTATCTGCGTGATGTCGAGGTACCCCTGTCGCCAGCTAGAGCTATATCCCTAGCTCTGTCCTCACTGCAACATGTGTGGGAGCAGATCGGACATCGACTCCACCATAGAGCCAGTACCTAGAGTATCAAGGGCCATTTACGACAGAGTTGGACTAGCTTGGTCTGGGAGAGGATGCAACGGCTTTATGATACTGATCCCAACCGAATCAATGGATGCATCCAGGCTAGAGAGGGTGCAACGTCCACCTCCCTTCCTAGATGCATCATTTTTTTTTTGTAGAAAATCTATTTTACAACCACATTCGCTACTACTCCATGTAGTGTTGAATGTTCCAGTGAAAGTATTGATCGTCTGTCATTTACTTTGATACAGTGTCTCCCTCCCTCCCTCCCTCCCACCCTCTCTCTCTCTCTCTCTCTCTCTCTCTCTCTCTCTCTCTCTCGCAATATACTGTATATCGTTGATATTGCAGGTCAGTAAAACATTGGGAAATTGTTTGTATACTATGAATCAACATTCTTTCATTTGTCTAATATGACAGAACATCTAACGATTTACATTCCTTTATCTGTGCGGCAGACACTCAGTTTATACAGTGAACATATGAAATATGAATAACTCAAAAGAAATGTAGTACATGAAAAACTTTAATTGCAATTTCTAATCCTCAGTACTTGTTTACTAAACTGTCATATCCACCAAATTGTTGAGAATCGAAACCCAAATTTCTTGAATGCTTAAGCAATAATAGAATTACTCAAATAATTCTATCTATTTAAAAAAAATGCTTCATGTTTCCCATTGAACTTGGTTGTTCGGTACGAGTTTATCAATTGGTGGTATATCACATAAAATTTCTTCTCACATTTGAATATACCAGGTGAAGTTTAACAGGCAGTATATGTGGTAAAAGGTCTTACCAGATGAAATCTACTGAATTCTTTGAACCTCTCCTCTTCCAATAGATACAATACAGAAGAGAATACAAACACACGCATGGCGTATGGAAGCTCCTGTATGTGCTTAACACAGACCTATTAATCATGAAGCGAATAGTGATAAATTAACTAAAGTCATAAATAAACGTTGATCCATATTTTTATACGTTGTGTTCAAATGATTTGGGGATATAAATGCCCTAGCTAAAAACAAAAAACTGCAATATGCGTAACTTTAAGTTAGAATGAAAAGAATGTTTCATTACTTAGAATCAGTACTTATCAAATGCTAAGTGGATCAAGGTATGAGATTGAGATATTTACCTCTACTTTAACTGAAAAACTTTTCAGACCCTCATTACTTGATTGCCAACAGAATACGGTATCGAACTGTTAAGAATCAATATCCGCTTTATCCTGTCTGCCACAGCAGTGTCTCGACACAGTGATAATTCTGACAGTTACGAAGTCAGCTAGACTCTAGTGAGTAAAGAGATTAGTTCCTTATTGGACAGGACCAGCTGTAATACTAGCTCCCTTTGCTTTCTCACTTTATTGCAACGATGTTTCTACATTTCAAGCCTCCAGTGGAGTATTAGTTCGTAAACTGTGTGGCACAAGAGAGTGGAAATGTACTGACTCGTAGCAAGAAAAGTTATACATTGAATTAGAATGGGAGACACCACATATTCCATTAGTATCATGTGGATTTATAGAATATGGCAGTTTCATGGGATTGCACCAAGTAGCTACAACCAACAAGATTGTCGATGTTTTGACAAGAAACTGCCACAAAAATTCACTAAGTATCTGACGATATCATCAATATGGATAATAATCGCAGTTTTTATGACAATTTCTGATTTTTATGTAGCGAGTCAGCACTTGTATCTTAGCGCTTCAAGAGTAACTATTTACACTGACGTGTTGTTGAAACTGATGACTCATATCAGGTGTTTCAGCATGTCCTTCCACTGTTCATTCAGTAAACTATCACACTTCAGTAGTTTCCTGGCTGCGATCCATCATGCAGACAAACTCCTGGATCCAAACATTGTCCACACGCAGAGGAATACGGGAAACTTTATTTTCGTTGTGGATATAATTATAGCTGTTATCTCTGGAGCTTCATCTCTTTCCACTTTTTCAAAGAGATTCGGCAAGTTTACCACGCTACAGATGGCCATAGCGGTCTACGCGATATTCTGTGATTTTTCAATAACTATGCAGTTCGTAGCGTCAGTGCTAGAACTTTGGATTCGGTTAAAGAGTTTGAACGCCAGTCTGGTGAAGACACTGTCCTGTCTAGGAGAGCCCAATTTGTCGCAGCTGCTCCTTGGCTGGGAACAGAGAGAGCAACACGTATACCTGAGTGGCAGGCTTCGCCGGCTGCAACACGCCCACCTGGTGCTGCAGCGTGCTGCAGAGTTTCTGGAGACACACGTGTCACCAGCGATCACCTTCCACGTAGTGTACAGCGTCCTCGGCACAATTTACGGTAGCTACGAAGTGCTCGTAGCATTGGTGGTGCCAGAACAAGTGGAGATCATGCTCGTCACCCCCTCCTTGAGCTTCTCCGTATGCTGGCTGGTGCGACACGTGTTTGAGCTGTTGGCGCTGACACTCTCATGCTCGGCGTTGCAGGACCAGGAGGCACGGGCAGCGACTCTGTTACGCAGGGCTGCGGGTCTCACAGTGGCACAGCCGGAGGTAAAGGCCTTTCTCAGCCAGCTGGAGCGAGGGCCTACCGTGCGGTTCACTGCATCCGGTCTGCTGCCGATTGACAGAAGGCTGCTAGTGTCTGCCATCTCTGCCACCGTTACCTACCTCGTTCTGCTGGGCCAACTCGGACTTACTTCGTCTTCCAGGTACATTCATTCATTTATTCACAAATCGTGTTCCATATGTCTTATCCCATCCCCTTTAAGAAATGTGAAACAAGTTAGACTTTAACAGACACAAGCTGGTACTACAATTTATCGCTGGTGCTAATCCAATCAGACGATAATTACGTATGTATTAGGGGAAACACTACAACTTCGAGAAAATGGCACTGATCATCTTCTCGTACTAGATAAGACTGTGAACAAAGCACATAAACAACCCTACACCGACTACTACCATCTGTCTACACAGGTTGACTCACATAAGACGAGACACACCTTTACCTACGAAACTAGAACGAAAGCAATGGCCTTTATTGCTGGTTATTAAAGCTGTCATTAACTGTGAAAATATTTCAACATGCATATTTTTTTTTTATTTTAACAGGTAAGATGGTGGGGTGGCTTGCGTACCTCAGCGATGCAGATCTGAGGGGTATCTGTTAAGAGGGCAGACAAACTTATGGTTCGTCAAGAGGAGCAGCAGCTTTTTCATTAGTTGCAGGGGCAATACTCTAGATGACTGACTGGTCTTGCCCTGTAACATCAACCAAAATGATCTTGCTGTGCTGGTATTGCGAATGGCTGAAAGTAAGGCGAAACTTCAGCTGTTATTTTTCCCGAAGGCATGGAGCTCTACTGTATGGTATCCTCTTGGGCCACATATTCCGGTGGTATAAAAGTCGCCTATCCAGATCACCGGGTGGGGACAACTCAGCAGGGTATCGTCGTCAGGGAAAACAAAACTGGTGTCCTACGTGTCGGAGCGTGGAGTGTTAGATCTTTTGATCGGGCTGCTAGGTTACAAAATTTGAAGAGGGAAATGGGTAGATTGAAGATGGATATAGTGGGAATTAGTAAAGTTCGGTGACAGCAGAAACTGGGCTTTTGCTCTGGTGGATTCAGGGGTATAAATACAAAATCAAATAAGGCTAATGCAGGGTTAGGTTTAATAATGAGTAAGAGAGTAGCAATGCGGGTAAATATTTAAAATAAAAAATCATACCTGCTTCAACACATCTGTTGATACAAAGAGTTACGATTATACAACAGGATTACATGCCACTTTGAGAACTACCATTTGCCAAATCCTCGTTCCGATATCTCGAACCATTTACAAAATAAAACTTCCGTTGTGTCTCACGTGTTTCAACTTGTGCACTGGCAAAGTCAAAAAATCTTTGACACAAACATTAAAGTTGTGTGGACTTTCCGTCACTGAGTTTCTGCTTTCTGAAATCAGGTACTCATTAACTCTGTCTTTGAATATCTGCGGACTCTCAATTTCCTGCCTGATGTCTCCTGCCAAGCTGTTAGTTTCTCACCAGAATATGAAATTCTATTTTATCACTGTGTTTCATTCATATTGTTCAAGGAGAACACACAGTTACCACAACAGGCATTTCTTTTGGATCTTTTGTCCTAGGTACTGATCTGTCTGGTGATACGAAGTAAACTGTGAAGCGGTACGTAAGTGCAGGTCACGCACAGTTACCATTGTGCATAGGATAGTATGTAAATGAAAAGTAGATCTCAGAAAGCAAATGTGGTGCATTCTTAATCTATTCAGTTAGGCAATAAGTATTCCGACTAATGGAACAAACGTATATAAAGCCACAAAGCACAATGGACACCTCAAAATTTTCAAGTTATTCTTTGTTGTTAACAAAAGTTACACGACTAAGGATACTTGAAGGATCGTATGAGATTCTTCCTGCAAGAAACGTGATTCAGTAATGATTTTGTAAGTGTACCATGGAAAGTGGTGTGAAAACCGCTTACCACTTGGTGTTTTTATTTTGGATCACTTTACAGATATTTGTGAGAAATTTTGAACTTTCAATGCATTTTCGCAGTACTTAAAGCTGGCACTGAAAAATGATCACAACTCTGTTAAGTAGAAGCTTCACTGTCTCTATGGAAATAATAATTTCTAGGGATATAATACCAATTGCAGTGTTCCAGTTTTGGGTTAATAGAGCACTTCGCCACACAGCGTTCTCACTTAACAGAAATCAGTAATATCAATAGACTGAGGAATATCAAAGCATGCGGGAGGACGTTCTATAAATAACACAGTAGTTGATGGATGACACCAATGGCACGCTCAGACGCGATTACATTCTAGCATGTCTTGTTAAAATCACAAAGAGGCATAACAGTTGAAAATGGACTGGAGAGTACAAGACAGATACTCTGCATGTGGTACAACTGCTAGTAATGGTTGACTGAATGTATTTTCAAACATGTAGATGAATTTTTTATGCACTGTGCAGTCACATTGATGTAACCACCTGTTAGAAGCCTGAATAACCACCTTTGGCACGGCGGACACCAGCGAGACGTGCAGGAAGGGAGCCAATGAAGACTGAAAGGTACAGACATTGCCAAGGCCACCTGTGCTTGCTTTCTCGGGTGGGGTGGTCCGACAGATTCTCGACTGGGTTTTGAATCCGAGGTGTTTTGTGGTCAGAGGAGTGCAGAAAACTCATCCTGGTGCCCTTCGAACCACTCACGTACACTGCGAGCTGAGTGACACTTTTCATTATGCTGCTGGTAGATGCCATCGTGCCGAGGAGAAACTAACAGCATGTAGAGGCTAATGTGTTCCCCAAGGATAGATGCGTACTTGCGTTGATCTGTTGTGCTTTCCAGAATGACGAGATCACCTAGGGATTGCTACGAAAACATTCCCCAGACCGTAACGCTCCTTCATGGTTGCAGGGTGTTAGCTCTCAGATGTTTCACGCCGTACACACCAAGGGCCTTCGGTGGGTTGGAGCATAATACGTGATTCATTTGAAAACGCCATCTGTCAGCACACAGTGTATGTCCAGTTGCAGTAATGACGTTCAAATTCTAGCCTACGTCGCCGATAAACAGCAGTCAGCGTTAGTGCATAAATAGGGCGCCTGCTGCATTAGCCCAAACGCAACAACTTTCGCTGAACGGTCGCAGGTTCGAATCCTGCCTCGGGCATGGGTGTGTGTGCTGTCCTTAGGTTAGTTAGGTTTAAGTTGTTCTAAGTTCTAGGGGACAGATGACCACAGTTGTTACGTCCCACAGTGCTTAGAGCCATTTGAACCATTTTTTTTAGACATGGGAGTTCTGGAAATGCCCTCGGCCCGGAAGCCAATGATCATGCCCTCTCTTTTTAAGTTTCCTTTAATTTACGTCTATGGTCACAAACTTTTTGTTAGCAGATTACCGGTTTCGGTCTGTAATGACCGTCATCAGGTCTGTTTTACAAAAACAAAGTCCTAATGTACTGCAGGACTGCAGGACTTTGTTTTTGTAAAAGAGGTCTGATGATGGTCATTATAGACCGAAACCGGTAATCTGTTAACAAAAAGTTTGCGACCATAGGTGTAAATTAAAGTTATTGTATATAAGAGTCACTGTTTTATTCGCGACAATGCTTGTGCCCTCTCTTTTTGATGTCATATAAATCGCTCCATTCCCGCATTACGATTAGGACTGCACTGTCTTCTGTGTCCCCCTGACACACTTTATATACCTTCCAATGCTCGAGCTGCCACCTGCCGTCAGTGAGTGGTAATCGCACGTAGACGTCAAACATAGGCGTTGGTCGCACTGGCTTGACTGGATCATGTATAAGATTATAAGGAGACAGAATGCACGGCTACCACTCGTTTTCAGGAGACGAAGCTGTCAATACCGTCAACAGACACAACAGTCCAAAAAAGCATCCTAGCATGTGGAAACCTCACTCACATAGTAATCGAAGAAGATAATAAATCTACCTTCCAGTGAAATACTGTACCCTCCCCAAATTCTATAAGTCCCTCCAGATCCTTGAGCGTGATCCACTGCGCCTCGCCTTCCATATACGCCTCCCGTCCGCCGCGCGTATCCTCTATAACCTCATTCCTTTCCCCCCATCTGTTCCTGTTCCTCGAACATATCCACATACTCTACATCTCCCGCCGCCTTGATCCCCCTCAACCCCTGGTTGCTCCTCTCCTCTCCCATAACCGCCCCCTGCCACGTCTTCACTGTTGTGTCTCCCCTACCCTCCATCTCTACACCCTTCATCTCCTTTCCCAAGGTGGCTGCCATCAACTCCCCCTCCCGAATGATTCCCTCTCTCCCTCCATTTATCCCTCCTATCAATTCTGATCCTCACCGCCCTCCTTTCCTCTGTCCTTTTCCTGGGCTCCCTCTCCCCCCCCCCTTCCATCCTTTTTTTCCCCACCTACCCTCTCTCTTTCCCCCCTTCTCTCCCCCGAGTCCTTTTGCATTTTCCTCCTCTGCCTTTTCCCATTCCCTCTCGTGTCTGCCCAGCCCTCCCCCCTTATGAGTCCTCTCCCTTCTTTGGTTCCCCCCTTTCGTTTTTCCTCTCCTCCCTCCTTGTTTTCCCCCCCATCTGCCCAGGTCCGCCCCCACCCCCCCATCTGCCCTCGGCTATAGTGTGTTATCTTTGTGCTGACACTTTAGTACAGTGTTTACTGTGAGTGTTCAGTGTTGTGTGTGTTGTCCAAAGTGTTGCGAACGGACATCATACTGTCGCTGGATGTGATTTTGCGAACAGAAACCAGACTGTCGCCATGTTTTTTAATTGTTTATCTACTATGTTCCCTGTCTGCTTCCTGTGTTTTTTTATTAGCTTTACCAACCCTTTGCTTTATGTTTTAACTTTCCACAATTTTCTGCCGTTTTACAATTTCAGTCACCGTTTTATCGCCTGCTTTTATTGTTTCTTATCTTCTTTCTTGCGTTTTAAAAAGTCTGTAGGCTGCAGAGCAGCGTAACAAACTGCAGGGGAATCGAAATACAATAAAGGAAAAAAAATAAAATAAAAGTACTGTACAGCTATACCGTTGTCTCTAGACATAATGTCACAGACATTGGAAAGTAATATTCTCAGTATCATAAACACTGTAACCGAGGAAAATAATAAAACCAAATTTTACTTACTGTTGCGCACAGACTTAAGAGGAGCAATACGTGATTTATTTTTTGAATAGTTCAGGGGAGTACAGGGAGCAAACATCAATGCACAGAGCTAACACTTACGGCAGCAACGACGGCTCAGACCCGGTAGGGAACTGAGTCGAACTGAGATTGAATGGCATATAAATGTACGTCATTCTATGGTGCTTCCATTCTTTGCCAGGTTACCTCAACCGTATTGACTGGCGGAAGGTGTGCCAGTCTCTCGACAACCAACAACCAGATGTTCTCAATAGGTGAGAGATCTGGGGCAAATGATGGCCAAGATAACAATCGAACACACTGTCAGCTCGGTATGGGTAACGTATAGTTTTGCGTTATCTTGTTGAAACATGGCAACACAAAGCACTCGAAGATAGCCGCTGGCCTTAACATTCAGCCATTTCTGCTCGTTATATGTTTTACATCTTCGCCTACTGGTGCAGTCCGTTTCTGTCTAGTCGCCGAGTGGCGCTTCGATCACCTGTTAGTTGAGTCTTTGTTTGTGATTTCTTGGATTGGCTTGTTGGCCACATGAGCAGGTAATCGGTCGCAGTCAGGGAGGCAGAAATAAGAGGTACATGTGACGTACAGTGAGCTGTTCACCTAGCCTACGGACGCACGATTGTCCAAGCGGCCGGTGGTTGGTAGAGCTGTGTTGGTCGGTAATACTTGAGCACAATGTCTACGCAGCAGGTCTACTCTGTATTAAGGAGGCATAGTCGCTGCTGTCTGTGCTGGAGTTTTGTTCATTTTCTGGTGCCGTGTGTTCTGCCCTTTAGGCGTAACGTACTCGTTACTTCACTGACACATGTGCTCCCGTGCTGAAGTTGCTCCCGCTATGCTGGATTGCTTGTGGTTCTCTGTCCAAAGTGATAAATTTACACTTTTGTGCCTCTCTTTGAAATTATCTGAGGGCCGTATTTATGTGTTTTAAAATTTGTTTTAACTACAACTTGTTCAATATCTGCTTATCTTGTCATTCGGTCCTGAAATTGTGTCATACGCTCTACGCTGCCACGTGTGTTCGTGACCTCTGAGGTCGAAATGGAGTCTCATGTGGATTGGAAGTTGTTGCTTCCGTGACTCATGTAGCGAGTATTAAATTGCCTACGGCCTTAGTAAGCAGGCGCTAGCGAAGCAATGGGTCAAATGGCTCTGAGCACTATGGGACTTAACATCTGTGGTCATCAGTCCCCTAGAACTTAGAACTACTTAAACCTAACTAACCTAAGGACAGCACACAACACCCAGCCATCACGAGGCAGAGAAAATCCCTGACCCCGCCGGGAATCGAACCCGGGAACCCGGGCGTGGGAAGCGAGAACGCTACCGCACGACCACGAGATGCGGGCAGCGAAGCAATGAATCTCGGCTCATTTGGGTAATTAAGTCCCATAACTCTGGTGAGACTTTGCCCCTTTAAAAAAAATTAATATTCAGTGTTTTAAGTTTAATTACTATTGTATTTGTTTGAGCGTTAGCTCTCAATATTTGCTGTATCTTGTAAGTCTCTTAGGCCGCGCAGGGTAGCCGCGCATTCTAAGGCGTCTTGTCGCGCTCCGCGAGGCTCCCCCCGTGGGAAGTTCGAGTTCTCCGTCGGGCATGGGTATGTGTGTCGTTCTTAGCGTAAGTTTAAGTTAGATTAGATAGTTTGTAGGCTTAGGAACCGATGACCTTAGCAGTTTGGTCCTAGAAGACCTTACCACATATTTCCAATATTTTTAAGTCACTTAAGTTAATGTGCTCGTGTACACTGTGATGTCTTCGTTATTATGTTAACTTGTTGCTATGTTTCATTGTAAGATTAACCGGTTAATCCTCTTTAGTAATTCTTATTGTAATATTCTTGTTGTAATACGTAAGGTTTGGTTGTACTTGGGGCTACGCTCACATTGAGTTTCTGGTCTTGGTCTGAGCATTTTCATACATTCTATGATTATTATGCATGACCCATATGTTTGGTTGTTTGATCTCGGCCTTCCGAGCTGTTCGTAGCGTTTGGAGGCACTGCCCCGGTGTGTTAACTGTTACCCACCGATTCATCGGGAGTAGCCTGTCCGCGTAGGCTGTGCAAAGGCGCGTGGGAGGCCGCCGCTTCCCGTCTCACCGTAGCCTCTGAGACGCTGCGGTCTCCTGGTTTGCTATGGCATCCCTCGTAGCAACCGGACGTTAATTTAACCAGTAATTCTCGTTATTCTAAACAATCTTATTCATACCTGGTTTGCCGTACCTGCCCCTTCCATGTTTTCCATGTTTGAAGTTTGGTTATAACGTAATAGTTTCAATATTTGTTGTGTAATGCTCAATTTGATAAATAGTGTTCTATTGATTCTTCACGTCAGTGTCTTGATTATGCCCAAGGGGCCTGTCTGATTGCCGGCCAGGGTGGCCGAGCGGTTCTAGGCGCTACAGTCTGGAACCGCGCTACCGCTACGGTCGCAGGTACGAATTCTGCCTCGGGCATGGATGTGTGTGATGTCCTTAGGTTAGTTAGGTTTAAGTAGGTCTAAGTTCTAGGGGACTGATGACCTCAGAAGTTAAGTCCCATAGTGCTCAGACCCATTTCAACCATCTGAACCTATCTGATTAATCAAATATTGGATACTAGTGTTGATAGCAGACTTGGGTAATTTTATGTTACTACACTTGTTGTAAGTTATATTCATTAATGTCTAGCACCGCCTTTGGACCATCAGATGTTGGAATTGCAATCTTTAGCATCATTGCTGTTATCGTTTGCCCAGCGCTAAGTGCGTGCCTGAGTCATATTTAATTGTCCTACTTGCTTGTCAGTTCTCCATAAATTGGTGCATTTTATTCGTTTAAATTAACTAATTAATAATCAATTGGTTCAATTACAGAAATTTTGCAATTTTGTATTTTGTTAGTGTTTTTGATCTCTCGCAATAATAGACTGTTGGACTTTTATGAAGTAACAAATTACTTCTAATACATGGTCGGCACCTTTCCCATGGCCTTTTTTTCCTGACACTGCGGCGTCCCTTGATATTTCAGTGGTAGCCCCAGAGCGTGGTCGTTGTTCTCTGACAAATTTAACTTAAATATTGTGCCTAATACATTGCATAGTAATTGTCCCAGATTTGAGTTGGCGTGTTGGAGCGCACGACTTATATTGCAACATCTTCGGCGCGAGCAACTTCAATACGAACTACGTCTAAGGAAACTGGATGATGGCGGCGGTAGGGGTGGGGATGGGGGAAGGGAGGACGGGGAAGCGTTGAGAAGGAAGGGGGGAGCGGTGTCCCAGAACTTGTGGCTCGTTTGCACGCAGGTTATCAAGATTTAAGTGAGTTAGAATGTGGTGTTATCGTCGGCGAACGAGCGATTGGACACAGCGTCTCCGAGCTAGCAATGAAGTGGGGGTTTTCCCGTACCATTTTATGAGTGTACCGTGATTATCAGGAATCCGGTAATACATCAAATCTCCGACATCGCTATGGCTGGAAAAATATCTTGCAAGAACGGGACCAACGATGACTGAAGAGAATCGTTCAACGTGGCAGAAATGCAACCATTCTGCAAATTACTGCAGATTTCCATTTTGGGCCATCAACAAGTGTCAGCGTGTGAACCATTAAACGAAACATCATCGACATGTAATTTCGGCGCCGAAGGCCCACAAAGGTTTATGCCTCGCTTCGCCTCGCCTCACCTCGCCTCACATCGCCTCGGCCTGTCAACACCGACACTGAACAGTTGATGACTGAAAACATGTTGCCTTTTCGGACGACTCTCGTTTTAAATTGTATCGAGTGCATGGACGTATACGGTTATGGAGACATCCTAATGAATCAATGGACCGTGCATGTCAGCGGCGGACTATTCAAGCTGGTGGAGCCTCTGTAATGGTGTGGGAATTGTGCAATTGGAGGGATATGGGACCCCTGATACGACTAGATACGACTCTGACTGGTGACACGTACTTAAGCATCCTGTCTGATGGTCGGCATTCATTCTCGTGCATTGTGCGTTCCGGCGGTCTTGGGCAATTCCAACAGGACAATGCGACACCCCATACGTCCAGAATGGACCGAATCGACCGAGTGGCTCTAGGAAACCTATTCTGAGCTTAAACGCTTGCACTGGCCACCAGACTCCGACACGCGAACATTATTGAGCTTATCTGGAATGCCTTGCAACGTGCTGTTCAGAAGAGATCTCCACCTTCTCGTACTCTTAGGTATTTATGGACAGTCCTGCAGGATTCATGGTGTCAATTCCCTCCAGCACTATTTCAGATATTAGTTGAGTCCGTGCCACGTCGTGTTGCGGCACTTCGACGTGTTAGTTGGGGCCATACTCGATATTAGGCAGGTGTACCAGTTTCTTTGGCTCTCCAGTGTACAAGGAAATGCCCTTGCCATTACCCGGCGTACTCCAACGGTAGTATTCTCCCTAGATCAGCAGATGACGGAACACTGTGCTCGAGACTGTGGAAGCGGCATGAGTGTTGCGTGCCGGGCGCCAGTCTTTCGGGAAATTTGGTGTCCTTCTGCCTAAAGGCTCTTTTTGATGGCTTACGTTTCTTACAAAAAGACCTGAAACCTGGAAATCCCTGATTTTGTCGTTAAAATTATATAGCTTAAACATCTGACGTCATTATTCTTAAAGTTTATGGGATGACAGAAAAGGTAGTGGGAAATCTATGAAGATTATAACATGTTCTGAATATGCACCGCACTCATGCCTAATTAACTGTTTAAGGTCATGCACTTAATCACACTGACGAAAGAAAATCACGACACCAAGAAGGAGGCGTGCGACATAGACGAATGTTGGTAGGCGCGTTTGTTCATCTGAAAGATGATGTCTATTCAGATGTCTCACCAGTAGCATAAGAGTGGCGCTAGTAGTGCCACTATGATGATACAAATCAGGTTTGCTTTAAATACCCGCTGTAACGATCGTGAGCGTTAATTATCTTTGAGACTAGAGGTGGTGAGTTGATGTTAGTCAAGAATGTCTTAAGGCTTCAAGAACAGCTCGGAGCCAGACGTCCTGCAGCTAGCATTCCATTAGCTCCAAACCACCGACATTTCAGGCTTCAGTAGTTTCAAGCAGGAGTTCATTAGAAGTCACATGGGAGTTCTGTTGTGTTTTCTTATGAAAGCCAGTTCTGACTCTGTGCCAGTGATGGCTGCGTGTTAATTAGGAAGACTGCCAGTTGAAGGCCTGCAACCAGCCTGTCTGCTTGCTAAACACACTTGACCTACACCTGGAGCTACGGTGTGGGGTGCGATTTAGTATGACAGCATGCACCCTGACTACAAAATTGTACGTCAGTCTGGTGATTCGAGTTGCTATGCTGGTGATTCATGAACAGCATTCCAGCAGGTGCTTCCCAACATGATAGCACTCGCCCCCATACAGCTGTTGTAACCCAGCATGCTCTACAGAGTGTCGACATGTTGCCTTGACCTACTCGATCATCAGACCTGTCTCCAGTCCAACACATAAAGGGAATTGCCGGATTACAGCTCCAGCGTCGGTCACAGTGAGAATTAACCATCCCCGTATTCACGGAGGAAGTGCAACTGGTAAGGAACTTCATTTCTTCAAATTGGCATCAGGCATCTGTACAACATGATGCATGCACATTTGCATGTTTGCGTTACACCATCTGTCGGTTACACCGGTTATTAACGTACCAGCATTTCGTATTTGCAATGGCTTATCTCGTGCTTACATTAACCTGTGATGTTGGAATGTTAATTACTTAAATAGGTTACCTAGACAAATATATTCCCGAAATTCCGTTTGAGCCTCATGTCTCGGTCTCCCTCTAAAATTGTAGCCACTCACATTTTCCCTATAATTCTAAAGTGATGATTCCTTGATGTCTCAGAATGTGTCCTATCCACTGATTCCTTCCTTTAGTCAAGTTAAGCCACAAATTTCTTTCGTTCCCAATGCCATTCTTTAGCCCCGCATTAGTTAAGCTTTCTACCCATCTAATTTTCAAACTTCTTCGGTAGCACTGCAGTTTATAATCTTATATTATCTTCTTGTCTGAACTGTTTATCGTCCACGTTTCACTTCCGCATAAGGTTACATTCCAGTCAAATGCCTTCAGGAAAGATTCCCTAATTCGCAGACTTACATTCGATGTTAACAAGCTTCTCTTCTACAGAAATACTTTTCTTGGCAGTGCCAGTCTACATTTTGTATCCTCTCTACTTCGGCCATTGTCAGTTATTTTACTACCCAAATAGCAAAACTCATCTAGCACCTTTGGTGTCTTATTTACCAATCCAAATCCCCCAGCATCGCCTGATTTAATTCGGTTACTCTCCATTACCTTTATTTTTCTTTTTGTAGCATCCATCTGTCTCTCTCCTCCTTTCAAAACACTGTCTGACTCTATCGCCGTCTATGACTGAATTACATAGTCATCGGAAAACCGCAAAGTTTTTATTTCTCCTTCGTGAACTTCGGTTCCTTCTCCAATTTTTTCTTTGGCATCGTTTACTGCTTGTTCAATGCACAGGTTCAGTAACATCGGGTATAAGCTACAATCCTGTCTCACTTCCTTCTCAACCACTGCTTCCCGCTCATGCCCTTCGATTCTTATAACTGCTGTCTGGTTTCTGTACAGGTTATATATGTGTAAAAGTTGCATAAGTTGTAAGTCGTATAAACTGAGTTTATTCACATTAAAGGATACAGCATTCAACATTCATTCATTCTTCCTCGTCGTCTTAGAGTCGTAGTTTGCATACTGTCGTGATAAAAATCGTTCAAATGGCTCTGAGCATTATGGGACTTAACTTCTGAGGTCATCAGTACCTTAGAACTTAGAACTACTTAAACCTAACTAACCTAAGGACATCACACACATCCATGCCCGAGGCAGGATTCGAACCTACGACCGTAGCGGTCGCGCGGTTCCATACTGTAGCGCATAGAACCTCTCCGCCACCACGACCGGCGACTCTTCCGAGCAGGCAACATGTTTCCAATCGTCAATAGTCCAATGTCGATATTGACGGGCCCAGGCTCCCGAAAGCCCCTATCGACGATGTTACGTTGATTCGTTCGCTCGCTGAAACTTGTTGACGGCCCAGCACTGAATCTGCAGCAATTGGCGAAGTGGTCACCCCGGCCGGCTAGTGTGGTGATAGCACATAAAAAGTAGGAGGGTATCTACAGTATCTCAACGCACATCTCGGACGTTCTTCGCAGACTTTACTTTATGAACTTCCTCCCTCTGGATTGGTAGTGAATGCATAAAGGTAATGCCCCACATTTTATCTGTTGTGTTTACGGTATGTAGCTAACCTGATGTTCACGAGGTTAATTCCTGTTTGTTTAAGTGCGTGCATACCTTGTCTTAGAGTTCCACTGCCTTTCTTAGATATATTAGTTCGTAATTTCAGATGCTGATTTGTGTGCTGAGGAATCACGGAAGAGTGTTCTGGCTGCCGAGAACTGCCTCGCCCTGCGTCCTGTACACGTTCTGCTTCCGACGCCAAACGTGACGACGACAACAGGCAGGATGAAGCGCACCCGTTATTGTTGCGGTTACAGCATCGGCAGTTCCTGCAGACGACGGGGCGTCAGCTGACTGACGTGTCCAGCGGGTTGTTATCCGTACAGTCCGGTGACATCTAGTTACAGTTCACTGCTAACGCAAAAGCACCGGAAACACTGCTGTACCTGGAGCTTATGGTAAATCTGATTGGCCACGTAAACTTTCGTACGCGCTTTGCTTTGTCTTCGTTAAAGATAAAATTTAACATACAACAGATAGAGTGAAATTGGATGTGTCTGACTGCTGTGTGGTCCTAAAACCGAAAGGCACAATAAGGTGTCATTGATAGGCACGTTTATAACAGAGAATACAGTTAAATGCTGCGATTCATGTTATGACTTACGAGAATGCGGTTGGTCGCCTTCGGATGTACATAGCAATTGTGCTTAATTCATTTTAGTTTCCACTCATTACAGACGAAACCAGCTGAGACGAATAAACGTCGTTGGAAGTGTACAGCATAGATGAGGTGTGGAAACTGAGGAGGGCAAAATTTCATTCTGCTTCACTATAGCTGGGAATAGTTACGATAGTACCAGGCAATACTGAGTCAACAGGATTGAGAATGAAGTGAAGAATGACTAATGTTTTACGAAGACAGTAGAAAGGTAAGGAAGAATTGTAGAATCAGTAGTGCAGTCGAATACTAGTTTCGCTTAAGCCTATGCTTAACGATTTCACTTAAAGCATATGCCAAGAAACATGTGGTTGTAATGTTCTTTTAAACCACCCCCATAAAAATCACTGTTACTCTTTCACTGTTTTACAGTGTACGATGATTTGCACAAAAAATATTAACGTCTATTTGCAAAGAAGTACGTCATGCACACTGTTCTGAACAACGAAGTAACGACGATGTGGTAGAAGTATGTCCTACAGTTCTCGCTTTCTGAATCTTCAGCTCTTCTTTGCGAGACGTCCTGGGAATAACATCCATAATTAGAAAGACAATTACTTTCGCTTGAACGCTTCAAGCATCGCGACCACTGACCGAACTTGTGCGGCTTGTAATGTTATGTGAGCCTCACCGCGCCCTTTTTTTAACTAATTTGTGTCTGATTTTGTTCTGAGAAGCTCAGTAATGTATGTAAATACCCTAAATGTAAATTTGATTCAAAAAGTACTTGAAGTGAAGAGCAGCTGGACAGCAACAAATTCTTTACCGCGCATTCCCCCCAACGATAGTAGTTGTGAATCTTTGAGTATGCACTCTGGAAAAAAAAGACAATTGATTTATTAAAAAAAGGGGAACTCTTAATCTGTATCTTGTGGAAAGAGGACGAGTTGCTAGGCCGTCGCTCAGAACGTATTGTTACATTTAATGAAAATTGATATTTTAGTGATAAAACCGAGTAAAGTATGTGTAAGATTTTCCAAACATTTATGTACACAAAATTTCTGGAAGTGAAGAATAGAAATATCTTGTTTTTGGAAAAGGAGTTGAACATCATTGTCGTCGCCGTCTATCAATCGACAGAATTTAATTGGATTATGTTCTTGAACAATAGTATGGTGCTGAACTCCACTGACCAATTTTGATGTAGCAGGACGTGTAGTTTGAAGGAAGTTTGTGTGCTAAGCAATCTCCTTTTCTAACGTAAAACAGATTGCTGTTTGATCTTATTTACTTACAACAGTGGTCCTTTAGGTATGAAAAGCTACGAAAACTTCGTCTCAAAATTATCCACAATACGGCCAAGTAACTAACAGAGTCGTATTTTAAACCTTAAAGAACAATAACTTCCTCCAAATTGTAATACGTCACCAACTGGCGCAGAAGCTGATCATTCAAGGGGGCTCTCGCACAGTCCACCGAAATGCGGCTGAATATTGCAGCAATCCCGTGAAGGTGTGCTAAGGCACAATATAGAATGGCGTGCGAAACTTAAGGACTAAAGTAATTTTTGCATGATGCGTGTCTGCCTAGTGATATAGCTCGATGAAACTTGGACCATACGTATGAAGAACTTCTACACGGTAGGACAGAAGTACGCAATGAGACGAACAAAATGTCACTTTTATGCAAGTATCCGCGCTTCGAAACGGTTCCCCGGATATTGCAAACGACGGGACATGGTGCTTAATAGTGTGTGCGATTACCAGGGACAGCAGTCTGCAACATGCTCCCATGCTGGTCACTAGGAAAAGCAGTTCTTGTCGTGTGGCGTCCCATTCCTTCACTGATGCCCTTGACAACTGCTGGGCGCTCGTTGGTGCATGTGGACGTGTTGTATTAGGTCTCCACAAGGCTTTGCACACGAACCCGATGGGATTTATGGCGGGGAAACGGGCAGGGCAGTCCTTTCGGCAAATACCCTCTCGTTCCAAGAGCTCCCCCGCCTGAGCTGTCCGATGCGGTCGCGCACTGTCAACCATAAAAATGAACTCTGGGCCAAATACACTCGTGAAAAGACGCACATAGAGAAGAAGTACAGTGTCACAATAACACTGATCGTCGAGCGCACCGTGTTCAAAGGCCTGAATGTCACTACGCCCACGAAGGATTACACTTCCCTACAGCATAACACATGGACCACCAAATCGATCATATTCTATAATGCTGGACGTACACTTTTTTGGTGAGGGATAGGAAGTCCACTCGGTAACACTGTCTGACACGATCATTTTGTGGTCCAGGTGTTGCGGTGTGGTGAGGAATAATGGTGTTGAAGTGCAAAACTTGGAACACGGTGCTCTCACCGGTCATCGTTATTGTGACGCAGTAATCCTTCCAAATATCAATCTTCTCAGCGACTTCATTTTTTATCGATGACAACGCGCGACAGCATCGACAGCTCAGGTGATGCAGCTCTTGGGACGAGAGCATGTTCAGCGAATAGACTCGCCTGCCTGTTCACCCAAGCGAAATCCTATAGAGAACGTGCATTCTGCGTTGGGGAGACACTTTTAATAAAAATTCAGAGGCAGTCTTCATCGCATATTGACATTTATTTAAAAACGGTGATCGCTTCCAATCTGTTTTACATTATTATCGACAAGAGTATAGTTAAAGACTTAGAGGGGTGTCTAGACAATAACTGTAACTTAAATCTAAAAGTAAAAACAGTAATTCATTACAAATGTACTTAAAAGTGGCAGGTGGAGGCGGTGATACAGGGCAGGAATCGTTTGTGCGAGAATGTCAATAGTTGGTTAGCATAAGGGAGCGATGGGCTGATTAGAGGAGGCTCTGCCTTCCCTCCCCTTCTACCGCCTGACTTCAATTACAGCCAGTGAAGTACAGTGTACAGAGAAGCATGACAAAATTACTGTACCTTCGTGGTTATAACACACAATATGAATACCAACAGTATGATTTTTATATAATGACAACAGAATTTACTTTTGTACAAAGCAGTTTACCAGAACTCTATAATTAATATCAACAGTGAACCAATGACAACAGGTTTTACGAACAATAGCTGCCCTCATTGGGGACTTGATGTTATTACGCGAATCGGACGACCAGAGAGGATAATGTAGTTGACGCCATTGGTATCAAAGGCGACGCCGACGTCTGTAAAATTTGGTTGCCATGAGCGGTGAATCGTGAGAAAATGTTGAAATGGCCTTACAAGCCGCGCCGTGACTGCATCGAAACGAAAGATCAGCCAAAGATCGTCGGACACCATGGAAGCACAAAGCTGGAAGCTTAAAACGTTGGAACAACCGAATGGGATAGGAATTAGCATAAAATGGTTGAACGTAATCAACTGTAGTCCATAAACATATAAAACGGTAATGAACAAGTAAAGCAATGGATAATACGCATTCAAAATTGGATAAAGGTGACCTACGCCAAAGCTGATTTAGCACATAATTGTGTGTGGTTGTGAAGTATATCGTGAAATTTAAAAATTATCCGACACCATAGCTTAGAGGAAAATACCTTCAAATTGTTACATTGACGGTCAGAAGATAACCAGCATTAAGAAGTAACATAAAACAATTACGTACAGTAAACTGTAATACTACAAAAAAAAGTCAGTGACAAAATCCAGATATAAGAATAGTGTAATACTGATTATCTGGCAGTTAACTTGCACCTTAGCATAAAGAAATCTATGAACGAACGTAGTAGTCGAAAGAATAAGAATGGCTGCTTACCAAGCATTTTGGTAGAATTTGTGAATAATGTACTTGTGAACTGAGTCACATAAGCGTTAAGAAGATAGCAAAGCAGCAGGTGAGTTCAGAATAATTCATCAAATAAGTAAAAAATCCAACTGTTTCTTCAGTAAAACCAAAGGCATGTTTTTACGTTGTACGAAAATTTCTGTGTCTTCTAAAGTATTCAACAGAAATCCTTTGGAGGTATTGTGAAAATGATTATCAATGATCTCAGGAGAATGATTACTTTGCATTATGTCCTGGCCAAATAATGATTTGCTACAGGTTTCCTTTTCAATTCTCATCCGACTCAAGAGGAAGTTTTCGATTTCTATGAATCACAGATTGGAAAACGCTTTTGTGCATCTGCAAGAATGACAAGAGTTGTCTCTAGCCTTTGGACTCCTATAAATTGCGAAGCGATGTTTCCAGTGACAGTTGGAATCCTAAGGTACAAAAAGTTGATGCTTCTATGATTTTCGTGTTCCACAGTGACTACAAGCTTGTGATGCACGTTATTTAAAGCTCTTGATAATGAGTCAATCGCATCTTTGGAACCATTATAAATCAGCACGATGTCGTTAACACACATTTTGTAATAAAAAGACTTATTTGGAATTTCCGGATTATGTTCAAAAAAATTTTTATTTCGACATTTATTATTGATTATTTTAAAAGGCAGCATTTTCCGTTGATCTGAGACGTAACATGTGGAACACATACTCTGGCTTTATGTTAAATCAACAATAACACAACTACTCAATTACAGAACGTAACGATTTAGAATAAAATACTGTACTCATACAATCGGGTTTGAAAGAAAAATGCAACATAATGTTTTCCACTTTAAGATGATTCTCTCACATATTAGACTAGTATGTTTCTCCTAAATTTTACGTTTGTATTTATCACTACACAGTGTAACCCCCCAAACAAACGTTGCAAAGAACATAAACTTGCAGTACATTTGCTATGTGAGGGGTGCTATTATGCAGTTCACCACACTCTCTAGGATTTTCAGTATTACACTTAACTTACAGCTTATAGCGAAAAATAAGCAAATAGATCACAACGATTGAGGCTAAAAACTCTCACGATCCATAGCACCACCTGAACAAACATGCCACAGCAGCCATTATTTTCAATTACTCTTCTGGATATTTTTGTAAACAAATGTAATTAGATTTCATAGCTATTCCTGCATTCTTTTACAATGTGTTCTGAACACACGACCCCAAAAAAAAAGTTGTTTCGCTAGTAAGTGAGGTAGCCAGAACAAGATTGACGCAGACCCATGAATTACATTAGTGACACAGCGCGCAAATAGTTTAATAATAAAAGAAAGCAACTTAATTTGAGGTACATGCAAGTGCTAGAAATCATATTAATTATTAATTTTATGTTTGGCTTTATCGTATGGTAAGACGAGAAGTCTGCCGGAGAGCGGAACGGTAGTAAAAAACATTCAGATACTTAGGAAATGTTGGCTGACCGCCAGAGAAGGTACAGTTGATCATCAGCTGCACAGACGACTAACGGTTCGCGTCGGCAATTCTGTAAAGATAATTATTTAAACTATATTGAACGATCATTTTGTAATTATTGTGAAAATACTGGAAAAAGAAAACAAGGAGTTGCGTTTACATCAAGTTTTTTTTTAAATTTTATTTTAGGCTTGTCATGTGCTAACCACAATGCAGAACACTTTGTTTATAGATTTAGAGTAAAATAAGACATTAGCAATTCATATGTAAATCTGAAGTATGAATACTTGACTTAAAGAACCTCTGAATTTTCGAGGGAAGTATGATTTTTGATGCCACCTAAATAAAGGTCGAATCAGAAAAGTGAACTACACTGACGGAAACAAAGTCGCAACACAAAAAATTATTTTAGATTAACGAAATTTCGGGAATACATTTTTCTAGGTAGCATAATTAAGTGATTAACATTGCGGCATAACAGATTAATGTAATCGCGAGATAATACATCGCAAATGTTAAATGCTGGTATATTAATAACTGTTGTAGCCGCCAGAATGTTGAATGCAAGCTTGCGACGTGCCTGCATTGTGTTGTACCGGTGGCGGATGTCATTTTGCGAAATTGTGTTTCATGCCTGTTGCACTTGGTCGGTCACTAGAGAGACGGTTGATGCTGTTGTGGATGACGCTAGAGTTGTCGACCAATGATGTCCCATATGTGCTCGATTGGAGACATATGTGGTGATCGAATAGGTCAAAGCAACTTATTGACACTCTGTAGAGCATGCTGGGTTACAGCAGCGGCATGTGGGTGTTAGTCTGTTGGAAAACACCCTCAGGAATTCTGTTCATGAATGACAACACACCAGGTAGGTTCACCAGATTGACATACAATTCTGCACTCAGGGAGCTTGGGAAATTTACGACACTGCACCTGCTGACATATGAAATCGCACGCCAGACCATAACTTCAGATGTAGGTCCAGTGTGTTTGGCAGCAGTCGGGTTGGTTGCAGGTCCTTAACTGCCCTCCTTCAGACCAACACATGGCCGTCGCTGGCACCGAGGCAGAACCACCTCTCATCAGAAAAACACAACAGACCTCTACACTGCCTTCCAATGCGCTCCCGCTTGACATAAAATGGGGGTCAGTGGAATGCACGCTACAGGGCGTCTGCTCAGAGTTTTCCTTCAATTAACCGGTTTGTAATAGTTCGTTGTGTCACTGAGGTGCCAACTGCTGCTCGAAGTGCTGCTGCAGATGCAGTGCAATGCGCCGGAGTACGCTGAACACGATGACCTTCCTCTCTGTAATGCCACGTGGCCGTCTGGAGCCCGGTCTTTTTGTGAACGTGCATTCTAGTGACCACCGCTGCCAGCAGTCACGTACAGTGCCTCCATTCCTGCCAAGTCTTTCTGTAATATTGCAGAAGGAATATCCAACTTCTCGTAGCCTCTTTAGAGAAGGTGAGGTATTGATAACCACAACACTCACGACAGTTACAGGGTTTACTTAGAGCTTACCTGTTTTGCATCCTCATAGTCACCCTACTAACGCCACTCTCATGCGAATGGCATGAAATCTGAACAGACATCACCTTTCACAAACACGGATACCAACTTTCGTTTATGTCGCGCAGCTCCATCTTGGTTCAAGATGGTTCAAATGGCTCTGAGCACTATGGGACTTAACATCTGACGTCATCAGTCCCCTAGAACTTAGAACTACTTAAAGCTAACTAACCTAAGGACATCACACACATCCATGCCCGAGGCAGGATTCGAACCTGCGACCGTAGGGGTCGCGTGGTTCCAGACTGAAGCGCCTAGAACCGCTCGGCCACACAGGCCGGCTCCATCTTGGTGTTGCGACTTTTTCCCGTCAGTGTATGATGGTTTTCAGTCCAAATTAAATTACGTGGTACATTGCATGGGAGTAGATATCAAGGGATACGTTTCTTTGTAGAGAATAATCAATGATCGATTCTATATCCTCCTCTGCCTAGATAAAACACCGAGTGACGTGAGACTGAGTGGACGTACAGACTCCTCCCGTGGTCAGTAATGGCAGGGTTCACGAAATAAACAGTTAGCCAGAAGAAAAGTCCACAGCTTAGGGAGAATTGTCGTAACTGTGCGCGAAACAGTTCAGGAAGCGACCTAGATCATAAAGTATAGACAATGTCAGCCAGTGTACTATTAAGTGGTGGAAGCCATATGCTTCAGACAATTGTGAGAACTGCTGTATGAGACCGAGGTCACGGTACTTTCACTTCAGTAGACGGGCTCGCGTGAGTTGCCCACAGCAGCGCCGTCCCTTATGGTAGTAAGTTGTGGCCGAACTATTGGCGGGGAGTTGAGTAAGGATGAACAGTATTGCTGGAATTCTCGCCAAAGGCCCGCACGGCATTTCCTCGTCGTGATCGTCCGGAGGTCTCTGTGGGATTTCCGTAGATCGACGGTTCCTGGGCCGGTCCAAAGTCCTGCCTGCAAGGGAGTGAGTGCTGGCTATGTTTCAGGTGGAGACAATGGTTCGCATCCATGAACTGCTCAGGCTGGAACTGCTCATTCTCCAGTGATTGTTTGGTGGGGGCTTATGGAACGGAAGCAGTTTCACCCACATTGGACATTGTCGGTCTCTTCCTGGAATCTGCAATGAGGGCGGCGTTTATAGCGGTGGCAGACAGGCAGTTAGGCAGGATTGTCCCCGGTGTGGTTGCTGGTCGCTCAGTCGGCTTCTGTGGACGATCAGTGGGGGGGATGGGGGGCGGAGCTGCACGTTGTTGCGGCTGGACCTGAGTGTCAGAGCACTCACCAACCATGGGACTCATTGAATACCACCACAATCAACCATATTATCAGGTCGAAAGCCCGGTACGCACATGTTGTAACTGCATCTGTTAAGATGTGTAACCACACTTACCTGGGTTGATGAAAGCCTGGAATTTTAACGGTAGGGTTGCCAATAAATTTCTGGTTCCCAGCTTCCATGACTTGCTACTCATTTTTCCATTCAGCTTCCCAGCTGAACCCAGTTGAGAGCATTTGGACTCCTGCTTCATACGCTGGTGTTCTGGGTTTGAGGCATATCCTAGCAAGCGAGAGTAATTCTTCACGAAGAGGGATTGATTCATTTTTAGAAACTCGCTAGTAAATTTTGTAGAGGGCCGCCATTCTAGTAAGATGACAGATGTTCGAAAGTAATGGTAGCCAGAATGCAGGTGTATAACTGTGCCATTAATTGCTGCCATATGTGCATTAAGCCGGCGTCGTAATAAAAGAAACGTGTGTGTCATGTCGAGTCTGCGCTATCAGCCATGTGCTCCGGTTAACATTAGAAAACACCCCGCGGGGTAGCTGATCACCTGTTTATGTTGCTCCTTCACACGCCTTATTTGAGAATTTGTCGAGGGTGTGTCGCTGATTAGCGTCTAAGGCGAAACGCAATGCTTCATACTTCTCAGACTTCTTATCTGGGCTGCACAGTAAGTAAGAATGTGCTTCCACATTTAAGTGCGGCATAGCGAGCCTATAATGGATCTCGTAGTTTCAGTCACAAAGGAACAGCGGCCACCACTGCAGCCCCTGCGCTGTCTTATCGGGAAGTTTAGAGTGGGGACAGAATAACAACATAAGGGGCTTATGATTGATGGTACTATAGAGATATCCATGAAACATCTTAACGCCATACATGATGACGAATGCCAGGGAGGCTCCATCAAGAACGAAACATGAGTTTTTACGCTTGCTTAAATTGGTTCGTACTCCGTCTTTTGTGATCTCTACGTCCTTCTCTACATCTAAATCTACATCTACATTTATACTCCGCAAGCCACCCAACGGTGTGTGGCGGAGGGCACTTTACGTGCCACTGTCATTACCTCCCTTTCCTGTTCCACTCGCGTATGGTTCGCGGGAAGAACGACTGTCTGAAAGCCTCCGTGCACGCTCTAATCTCTCTAATTTTACATTCGTGATCTCCTCGGGAGGTATAAGTAGGGGGAAACAATATATTCGATACCTCATCCAGACGCGCACCCTCTCGAAACCTGGCGAGCAAGCTACACCGCGATGCAGAGCGCCTCTCTTGCAGAGTCTGCCACTTGAGTTTATTAAACATCTCCGTAACGCTATCACGGTTACCAAATAACCCTGTGATGAAACGCGCCGCTCTTCTTTGGATCTTCTCTATCTCCTCCGTCAACCCGATCTGGTACGGATCCCACACTGATGAGCAACACTCAAGTATAGGTCGAACGAGTGTTTTGTAAGCCACCTCCTATGTTGATGGACTACATTTTCTAAGCACTCTCCCAATGAATCTCAACCTGGTACCCGCCTTACCAACAATTAATTTTATATGATCATTCCACTTCAAATCGTTCCGCACGCATACTCCCAGATATTTTACAGAAGTAACTGCTACCAGTGTTTGTTCCGCTATCATATAATCATACAATAAAGGATCCTTCTTTCTATGTATTCGCAATACATTACATTTGTCTATGTTAAGGGACAGTTGCCACTCCCTGCACCAAGTGCCCATCCGCTGCAGATCTTCCTGCATTTCGCTACAATTTTCTAATGCTGCAACTTCTCTGTATACTACAGCATCATCCGCGAAAAGCCGCATGGAACTTCCGACACTATCTACTAGGTCATTTATATATATATTGTGAAAAGCAATGGTCCCATAACACTCCCCTGTGGCACGCCAGATGTTACTTTAACGTCTGTAGACGTCTCTCCATTGATAACAACATGCTGTGTTCTGTTTGCTAAAAACTCTTCAATCCAGCCACACAGCTGGTCTGATATTCCGTAGGCTCTTGCTTTGTTTATCAGGCGACAGTGCGGAACTGTATCGAACGCCTTCCGGAAGTCAAGAAAAATAGCATCTACCTGGGCGCCTGTATCTAATATTTTCTGGGTCTCATGAACAAATAAAGCGAGTTGGGTCTCACACGATCGCTGTTTCCGGAATCCATGTTGATTCCTACATAGTAGATTCTGGGTTTCCAAAAACGACATGATACTCGAGCAAAAAACATGTTCTAAAATTCTACAACAGATCGATGTCAGAGATATAGGTCTGTAGTTTTGCGCATCTGCTCGACGACCCTTCTTGAAGACTGGGACTACCTGTGCTCTTTTCCAATCATTTGGAATCCTCCGTTCCTGTAGAGACTTGCGGTACACGGCTATTAGAAGGGGGGCAAGTTCTTTCGCGTACTCTGTGTAGAATCGAATTGGTATCCCGTCAGGTCCAGTGGACTTTCCTCTGTTGAGTGATTCCAGTTGCTTTTCTATTCCTTGGACACTTATTTCGATGTCAGCCATTTTTTCGTTTGTGCGAGGATTTAGACAAGGAACTGCAGTGCGGTCTTCCTCTGTGAAACAGCTTTGGAAAAAGGTGTTTAGTATTTCAGCTTTACGCGTGTCATCCTCTGTTTCAATGCCATCATCATCCCGGAGTGTCTGGATATGCTGTTTCGAGCCACTTACTGATTTAACGTAAGACCAGAACTTCCTAGGATTTTCTGTCAAGTCGGTACATAGAATTTTACTTTCCACAATGATAGGCACAAAAGGTATGTGTTACGAACGCTATGTAGCTAGCGATAAATACATAATGTTGAGGAAGATATCTTGAAACATACGAGCTACACACTCACCTGGTTTTATCTCTTTCCGTATTATAGGTATGCATTAGCAAAAGAAAGCTAGCGGCAACACAGGAATTAAATGGTATACTGAAACATATTTAACTAATGAAGGGTAACTGTAGAATTCCGTATAAGTTACAGGTTGTCGTTATGGATTTATCTACACAAACGGAAATGGGCATTGTTAGATCATGAAATATCGATCCTATATTTATCAACCTTTGAGGATATATTAATGTCGTAACAGATATTAAATGATTTTATGCCATATGGAAGAGATGTCTATCAGTACAAGGGGTAAATACACACGCCAACAAAATGATAAGTTCATGACGATTGCTGGCTGCAGGCCGGTATGAAAGTATCTGTCTACTCATCGCACCCCAAACTATTCTTGTCACCGCACAGGCCAGTCAGTTATTTGAAAGTACCTCAAGGCGTTTGGGATGTGCAGTGCTGAGCGGCGTATTACTTTAGTTTGCTGAAACATTAAATTTTGTACCGTCACAACAGTGTTTAGCATTCTTGTCACATACTGGCGAGCATTTAGCCTCTATTCAACAATTGCCACATCAGTCCTTTTGTCACATGAAACAGTTACCCACACCACGACTCAACGAATTGAACAGGAAAGTGTCTCGTGAGCAGGCCCTTCCTGTGGCCTCCATTAGGTTCGTTTCCATAGCGGAGATCGCTAAAGCATGCCTTTGCAGTGGCGTTCGACGCGAAGGTAAGCTGATTCGAATCATGATGCTGGATGAAGGTTTCACTGTCAATATTTGTCCGTCAAAGCGGTGGACAGGTGGTGACTTAAAGCTCCTGATCGTCAGCCCTTGCGCCATTGTCCTGTATTAAACTCCAAACCTCTCCGCAGCGACTGAAGACATGAAGGAAAGCGACACCGTTATGGTGATCCACTCGTCGGATGGGGACGTTAGGCTCAGAGATCCCGTTGGTGTTACTGTAAGTAGGCTGTTTAAGTTTTTAAGTTGGTAACGCCACGTAGCGCTCTATATGAAAATCACTGACTGTGCTGTGTGAAGGCTGTGGTTGGTTTGCATTGTTGGAGTATATGCTATTGTAGTGTTGGGCAGTTGGCTGTTAACAGCGCGTAGCGTTGCGCAGTTGGAGGTGAGCCGCCAGCAGTGGTGCATGTGGGGAGAGAAATGGCGGAGTTTTGAGAGCGTATGATCTGGACGTGTGTCCATCAGAGACAGTAAATTTGTAAGACTGGATGTCACGAACTGCTCTATATATTATGACTTTTGAACACTATTAAGGCAAATACACTGTTTGTTCTCTATCAAAATCTTTCATTTGCTAACTATGCCTATCAGTAGTTATTGCCTTCAGTAGTTTGAATCTTTTATTTAGCTGGCAGTAGTGGCGCTCGCTGCATTGCAGTAGTTCGAGTAACGATTTTTGTGAGGTAAGTGATTTGTGAAAGGTATAGGTTAATGTTAGTCAGGGCCATTCCTTTGTAGGGATTGTTGAAAGTCAGATTGCGTTGCACTAAAAATATTGTGTGTCAGTTTAGTGTTGATCAGAATAGGTAAAGAGCGAAATGTCTGAGTACGTTCAGTTCTGCTCAGCTGCTGGAAAATCAAATAATGTAAGAGGTTTATCAGCACAGTAATTCGTTAAATTTTCTAAGGGGACGTTTCATTACTAGTGAGAAATTGCCTTTGTGCTGGTCCAGGTTTTCATCCTATCCCTTCTCTCACAAGCATCACACAACGCAAACATATTGCTACGATATACAAGCATCCACTACACTCGCTCTCACTCCAAAAACACACAGATGACACAACTCTTACAAACCCGCAAGGAAAGGGGTCACTGTGTGCGGAGGCAGAACATTCTTTCCGACAGACAGCTGAAGCCTCCCCGTGGGGTTTCCCATCCAACATTTACATTTACATTTCTTACCAGGCCGTCTGCGCCCACAGTGGTGTCTACCTCATCCCACAAAACAGACCAAGACTCACCGGTTAATAACACAAAATTCGTCTCAGTGTCCCCGTTGATTCTGTTTTTACACTACGCAAGTCTCCGTTGTGGTAATTTGTCGCCGGTAAACGACGCATGGCAACTTGAGATCTCAACCCAGCTGCCGGTAATGTATTCCCGATAGTTCATTGTCATTCTGTTGGTAACCTGTGCCCGGATTTCAGCTGTTGCCAAACGAACACTACTAAGTCCTTGCAGTGATGTAATCCTTCTGGATGAACGCGGTCCTACTCGCCTTGCTACACTACGTTCTTGAATCCATGTCGTTTTACCAATCGCCCTGCAGCCATCGCACGACATCCAACCATCCGTGCCATCTGTCGGTTTGATGCTCTCATGTCCCTCATACCAATGTTTCGACTTCTTTCAAAGTCCGAAAAATGGTGACAAGTAGGAAGAGCACTTTCTCTGGGCATATTGGGGTGTCATCCCCACAAGAAACCTACTAGTAATATTAAACTCACCCAATAGCCCTCACGTAGTCACACCAATTTTATCTAGAAGAATGGCTTTCTTCTCTACTGAAAATAAGCTTGCATAATGATGAATATTAATCAACTCGTCCCACAGGTATAGAAGCATCACCTTGGTAGCATTCGGTCATGGTGTTCATCGTGTAACACCCTCCATGTCCGTCAGTGTATAGTTTGCGATGAAATGTAAAACCTGAGTTGTAATATATTCTGGAGCCATGCCAGATATCTTATTTGGCCTTGTATTATCTAATAGCGCTTAGGAACCAGTTACGGCATACTTGGAGCCAGTGGGCATAATGTTACCATATCAGCCTGACAACTATCATAACCTGCTGTCTTATCGCAGCTCTCCTTTACGGCAAGAACCCAGCTATAAAATATGTTTCGTTTTAACACCACTTACTGGTGAACGATACGGCTGTAAAGACGTAAGTATGCTACAATACTTGTTGGGCCGTGCAGAGAGAGATGTGAGAATATGTACAAACATTCTACGTAGTATGTTTTAGGTGTAAGTGCTTCTTCGTATGTATGTTACTGCAGTGTGCTGTGAACCTATATTTATACGAGATGGTGCTGGAAAGAAATGCCTCCGGATTTTTTGTGTGAAAACTGTTGAAGTTGTTTAAATAAAACATGCGTTATTTTTTTCATTTTGCATATTTATTCTTCATGTCTACATATTTATTTCTCAATGTAGTCACCTTGGCGACGAAAACATCATTCCCAACGTGAGACTAGTTTGTTGACGTCACTGTAGAATGTTTGACATTGTTAGCGGAGCCACAACCTCACCTCTGCTTGTTCCGCTTTACCACTATCAAAGTCCTCGAACATCTTTTCTAAGAATGAAATTTTCACTCTACAGCGGAGTGTGCGCTGATGTGAAAGTACCTGGCAGATTAAAACTGTGCCGGACCGAGACTCGAACTCGGGACCTCTGCCTTTCGCGGGCAAGTGCTCTACCAACTGAGGTACCCAAGCACGACTCACGCCCCGTCCTAACAGCTTTACTTCTGCCAGTACCTCCTCTCCTACTTTCCAAACTTTACGGAAGCTCTCCCGCGAAAGGCAAAGGTCCTGAGTTCGAGTCTCGGTCCGCCACACAGTTTTAATCTGCCAGGAAGTTTCATCTTTTCTAAGTTTTGAAAACAGACAAAAATCGGATGGGGGCAAGTTGGGACGGATGACCGATGAGAATGAAACCAAGGCGTCGGATTGTTGCAGATGACGCAGTGCTCGTGTGTGGTCTGACATTGGCATGCTGGAGGAGACGGTGTTCCATGTGTGGATGAATTCTTCGAATTCGAGACTCACTTGCTGCACGCTATTTCTCGGGCACTGACAGTAACGTTACACACTGGCAGGTTACACGCTAGAATTCTGAACCCTTCAGAGGCAGAGGGCTTTAAATATGTAGACATAAGGAATAAAGATGGAGAATGTTAATAACGTTAATTTTATTTAAAAATCTTTAAGAGTTTTCACATAAAAAATTCGGAGGCATTAATTTGCAGCGCGCTCTCGTATAATGCATGATGTCTGTTATTAATGGTATAGCTAATGTCGTACTTTAAGATAGCAGTCAATGGAGGAATACATTATCTTTGTTTTTCCTGGACTTCACGTAGTCGGCGTGTTAGTTATTGGATTTTCCAACATTAGTGGTAGAGGGTCGCTGGATTGTATTCCTGTCGTTGCCCCTTCCCCACCCCCTTCCTCTTCCCCACCCCTCCCCGCTGGAACCGGAATTTGGGTACCCCATCTGTCTGTTTCCACTATTAACCGATGTGAAAATGTGCGTTCGTTTTCTAAATGTTTGTGAATCGTGTAAATGAGATGAGATGTGGGTACCAGCCCGGTATTCGCCTAGTCGGACGTGGGAAATCGGCCAAAAACCATGTCCAGGTTGGTCTCCTTACGATGAGACTTGCGTGGTAGCTGCTGTAGACATAGGCGCACCGACAGTGGTACGTCCAAAGACAGCAGACAGGAGAATGGCATCGCGCAATTTTTTCAGGCGAGTCCAGGTTCTGCGAACAGCGTCATGATGGATGCATTCGTGTGGGGCAGCTCCGAGGAGAACTAACGTTGCTGTCGTCATCGTCATAGGCGTCCAGCTCGCGGTGTGATGGTATGGAGCCCCGCTGGATGCACAACATGGTCACTTGTCATTCTCACGGTTTGTAGTCTGGATGGCACTCATTATAATTATCTGACGTGTTAAAGCCGGTGTTTGCGTGCTTCATTAAAGGTTTCCATTATGTTGACATTCAACAAGATACCGCTACAGGCTGTGTCTCGTGCATGATATCTCGATACAGAGTGTGCTGGAAGGTTTCCCAGGGAGGCAAAATATTCAGATCTCTCATTCAATGAAAATATCTGGACTGCCGCGAGACTTGCACGCCACAACACTGCAGCCACTATAATTGACGAAAGCTGGCACAGAGTTGAAGCTACATAGAATGATGTTCCCAACATCACCTCTACTCAATGCCCAGCCGAATTAGAGCCATCGTAGCTGTGGTATATGGTGGCTCTGTCTGCCAAATTTCGCATCCTGTATACTTACGAATCAACTACACAAATGTCATATTGCACTTTTCGTACTACACTGTATGCACAAAATACGTAAAATGTTAATAAAAGCTATCCTGCTGGTGTTGAAATTCCAGTAGCCAGCAGTACATTCGCTCTTTTGATATTACGAAAATTACTAACAGGTGCTTATTTACTGTGACAGTTCAGTTGTAGAACAATGAGTCTTTTCATTACAGTATCAAGAGCGAACCGCAAAGAGACCAGCGAATAGTAAATGTGCAACTTATCACTCTTCGTAACATGCCAACGCCAAACCTCGTTGCTGAATATCTGCAATACATTTGAAAAGGATGTGCTTCTTATTCCTATAATGGCTGAATCTGTCTCGGAAAAAGATATCCAAAACGGACTCCCGCAAATCGTCGGTGTCGATACGAACTCTAAAGACATCGTCCCCACAAAGCCAGTAATTTGAACAGTAGCCGTTTACTTCTGACATCCTCCAGATCTCCGTGAAGTTATGTTTCAGTGATATAATGCAAGACCGCATGGTGCAGCACACTGGACTCGCATTCGGAAGGAAAACGGTTCAAACCCGCGTCCAGCCATCCTGATATACGTTTTCCGCCATTTCCCTAAACTGCTTCCGGTAAATTCCGGGATAGTTCATTTGAAAGGACACGGCCGACTTCCTTCCCCATCCGTGCCTCATCCGATGCGATCGATAACCCCGCTATTTGGTCCCCTCCCCCGAACTATCCAACCAACTGCATGGTGCTTGCCGGCCGCGGTGGTCTAGCGGTTCTAGGCGCTCAGTCCGGAACCGCGCGACTGGTACGGTCGCAGGTTCGAATCCTGCCTCGGGCATGGATGTGTGTGATGTCCTTAGGTTAGTTAGGTTTAAGTAGTTCTAAGTTCTAGGGGACTGATGACCACAGATGTTAAGTCCCATAGTGCTCAGAGCCATTTTTTTTTTTTTTTTTTTTTTTTTTGCATGGTGCTTGCGTTATCATGACCTACCTCCATACCGAGGGTGTTCGATGGTTGCCATGGCCACCATTCCCCCAGATCTCTCAGCGACTGAAAACATGTGGTCATGAAGTACTGAGAGTTAGGCACATTACCACTTACCAGCAACTTTGACTGTTAAACTCTATCATCGAGTTGAAGCACTATGGAGTGTCGTACCAGTAACTGTCATCCAACCACAGTATAATTTATTATTTGCTATATTTCCTGGTGTAGCAAATTCACTGGACAAAAATGAAGACAGGATGTTGTACCTAAAAAGCTTACAAAAGATCATATTTAACAGTATTCCCTGTGACTCAGGAGCTGTGTGGTCAGCGTAGATACCATTCAGAGGACCCGTGTTCGATTCCCAGTAGCGCCAAGGATTCTCCCTTGGTGGAGGGCAACTATGTGGTGCACGCACCTTCATGACGTCAACTGAGGAGCTACTTGACTGATTAATAATGGCTCCACGGTGTGGAAAGTCTGCAAAATCGCCGGGAGATCGGTGCGCTGGCCACATGCCCCTCCATATCGCATCGGCATGATGTAAGGTAGAGGAAGAAACGGTGGCCGGTAAACATCTCTCGACGCTTCACCGCCTCGACGAGGGGCTCGTTGATATGACCCAGAAGGCAAATAAAGAGCTGCTAGCCATTATATTGCCGCTACATTTAGTGTTCTTCAGGTCTGTCTCTAATGAAGTATATCCATCTCTTTTTCAGTTTCTTTGTTTAATGGCCATGGATGTCAGTAATTTTTACAGTATTAGCTATATGACATGAATCTCCAGGTAGGGTGTGAAAGAGAGTACTTTAAATTCTAGTACACTTTTTCTCGATTGAAGTCATACCAACTGGCTCGTGACTGAAAGAGATTACAGCTCCTTTCCTCTGTTTCCAACATGATATGCAGGATATAATGATTTGGATTTTTTTTAGTTTTGACTAGTATTGTCCCCGTAATATTCTGTTAGACGGATTTTATACACCCCACATATACTATTTAGGTATGCTTTCGTCGGTATAAGTAATATGTGTATGCGCCAAGAATAATTCTTGGAACTTGACAGCCTCCTTGATTTGGTGTCCACAGGCAGTATGCAGATTGTGATGGTGGATAGCATGTCGCAAATTTTCAGTGGACCCACGATTATGTAGTGGCTGCTGACAGTTTTACATTCTCCGCCAGTATACACTTAATGAGAGATATACTGTGGCATCAAGTTGCAAACGAAGTCACCATTGAAAACATTCATACTGTTAGGCCATGAAAGAAACCTATAACAATTTCTCTCTTCGATAAGCTTTCGTATATTATATATCAATAAGATAGTTCTGTGTATTGTCTTGTTCAACAACAAAATCGGTCCCTGCATCAAAATTTCTCTCAAAACCGACACGTGTGCCTCAGTAAATGAATCTGAGGAAAATAATGTATTTAAGTGAATACCTTCGGCAGATCATCTCTCTTTCTTCTTTGTCAGAGTGTAACAAAGTTCTGCCTGGTGTCCGCCTGCTTAGCTGGGTAGTAACGTGCTTGCCTTCCATGAAAGCGGGAACCGGTTCGATTCCCGGCCGGGTTGGAGATTTTCTCCGTTCGTGAACTGGTTGTTGTGTTGTCTTCATTTCACCCTCATCACCGGCGCGCAAGTCGCCCAATGTGGCGTCGAATCAAATAAGACTTGCACTTGGCGTCCGAACTTCCCCGGATGGGGCCTCTCGGCCAACGATGCCATACGCTCATTTCCGTTTCTCCCTGGTGTACATTTTATTGAGAATGGCCGGTTTCCTACTTCTACGTAGTTCTGTCAACGAAACGTTTATTGCAAGCACCTTTAAACACGTTCTCTCTATTGTAGAGAAAAGTTGTTACGAAATTCCTTGTGATGCGCCTAGCTGCAGTACAACATTTAAGGGTGACTTTTTCCCGTTCTGAAGCAATAGCTCGCTACACTATTCTTGTTATTTTGTGGAGAACACTAGATCCTATAGCAATTAAGTTTTATCAGTTTTTCTGAAGTGAGAAAGGACTCTAAGTAAGCACTGTAGCCAGCAAATGAGACGGGATAATTTGTTTTGTGGATCAGTTCCCCTTAACAGTTTGTAGCTCGCTTCTCCAGTCCTGGGCAACCTTTCACTCAGGCATAGGCCGAGTAGAAACTCACTTAGCAATATAACCGTCTTTATCTCTCTTTGGGGACATCCCAGTCCACCGTGCTTACCAATTGCAAGCGATGACCAGTGTCACAGGGAATAATAATACAACATATGGCTATAGTCGTATATAGCACTAGCCCATTCACTGACTCTTTTGTTATTCACTGTGTATGTCGTTATCCGTTGCCGGTATTGGAGGAACACTACAAAATACTCAGCCCAATGAGCCTTTAATAAATTTTCACAACTGGAGTCACAATTTATGCCATAGGTGCCTATCTAATTGGCGTCAGCAGGCATTGTAAACCTCACTCCATTCTTCCTATCGAGGAAACGTGTAATAAGATGTATTGACTGCTGATACAATGATGCGGGGCACATTTCTTACAAGTGCAGTAAGAAGCAGCAGTGGGATAATTCGGAATGTATTTCTCAAGGAGTATTCAAATATCACCAATAGGATGAAATACTATTTGGAACCACATAATGTTTGAAGGAGAATTAATGCTCGATGTATTGAAAAGACTGCATGCCAAATATAATGATTGTGTACGTAATACAGTATTAATGCACGAAGAGTAACAGTAAGACAGCTGCAAGATAAATGTTGCCCTTGAGTTTTATTCTCCCTTTTTCTCTGCCTCTCTCTCTCTCTTCTTTTCTTTCAATAAATGATGTTGAACTTTATCTTCCTTCATTTTGCGGACTCATGTTATTTAGGAAAGAGAATAAAATGTCTGCATAAAAGACTCTTGACATTAAATGGTGCTGTTATGCAGCGGAAACTCTAACGCACAATAAAGAAGAGTGGTGTTGTGTGTAGCAACAGCTTTATTGACCCAAGTGGTAACCATCAAGTTATTAAAAATCGGTAGAAGCGTTCTTTTCCTTTTTAATGTCAAGTGTCTTTGCTGTAAAGGGTTACGGCGTACCCTGCGAAGAAGCTGAGTCGCTGAAAGACTTGTTATTAGACGCCACACGTAAGGGTACTGGCAATATTGTAATCTCCCTCGTCCTAAATCATGATCAGTGATAGAAGAGGGGTGTGAGAGTGGAACTGCTGGCATCTGCAATATATAAGGCCATAACAGAAAACTGAAATGACTGATGTACATTTCTGCGTTACTACGACTATGTCTTACAGGCTGTGGCAACTGCTGGGAATAGCGCCAAATTTCAGCCTCAATGACAAATATGTACGATGTCTCAAGACAGGTTTTTCCAAGTATCTGACTATTTCGTCAGCGTGGCTGATCCTCACCGTAGCGATAAGTATTTTGGATTTTTACATTGTATTTCAGAACGTTTACCCTAACATTCCCAAAATTACAGTGTTTACAGACGTACTGATTAAACAAATGTTCAGTCTCAGACTGATTACTGGCCTCTTTACATCTTCGCTCAATAAGTTAAAATACTACACAGCCTTCTTGGACTCCCTGGACTATATTGACGACATGATCACTCCAAACAGCAGTCGCGACTCCAGGAAATTTGCTACCATGATGTTGATAGTAGATACATTTATTGTGATGACCCTTATCTTCAACTCAGTTATCACCTTCAGAAACAGATTCGGTCTATTGGCCATGGCTCAAGTGCTCGTAGGCACATATCCGCTGTTCTGTGACTTCGTCCTGAAACAACAGTTCCTACTCTCTGTGCTGGAACTGTGGACTCGATTCGGGACGCTGAATGGTGCGCTA
Source organism: Schistocerca nitens (assembly GCF_023898315.1). Taxonomy (NCBI): domain Eukaryota; kingdom Metazoa; phylum Arthropoda; class Insecta; order Orthoptera; family Acrididae; genus Schistocerca; species Schistocerca nitens. Next base: position 587,739,241 of record NC_064615.1, on the reverse strand, counting down.
GTGGAGTCGCTGTCTTCTCTAGGAGACCCCAGACTGTCTCAGCTGCTGCTGGGCTGGCGGCAGAAACCTCCGCACGTGGAGCTCAGTAGTAGACTACGCAGGCTGCAGCAGGCCCACCTGGTGTTGCAACGCTCGGCTGAGCTGCTGCAGTTGCACGTGTCTCCCACCCTCACCTTCTACGTGATGTACAGCATGCTGGGCTGCATCTACAGCAGCTACGAGCTGCTCGTCATGCTGGTGGCGCCTAACGAAGCCGATAACCTACTGGTCGTAACATCTGTAAGTTACTCCGCATGCTGGCTCCTGAAACATGTGTTTGACCTGACGGCTCTGACGATGGCGTGCTCTGCGCTGCAACGCGAGGTTGAAGAGACGCCGGAGCTGTTGAACAGGGCTGCTGGACTCGCAGACACCCCACCTGAGGTCGAAGTCTTCCTGAGGCAAGCGGAGCGTGCGCACCGACAACGTTTCACAGCATCTGGACTGCTTCCCATCGACAGGAGATTGCTGGTGTCTGCCGTATCCGCGACAGCAACGTACCTCGTCGTACTGGGCCAGATTGGTCTCCAGTCATCGATTCTTAGGTACGGTATTTAGGTTTCATTGAACGACTTTTTCACTCACTGGTGCGTAAATGTTTATTCCAGTTTTCTCTACTTTATATGATGAAATTACTTAGCTTTACGTATCCAGGTATTTTCTGGCAATTTATTGATTGCATAGTTTGATTCTTAGCACTATTAGCCAAATAGTTAACTTCCGTATTCCATCTTCCATCAGTTCCTATTGTTATTAATGTCCAATCCATTTCCATATTAGGATCCTAAGAATCACTGTAACTTCTCATTCCCACCTATTCCCTTCGTGTTTATTATTTCGTCTCGCCATTCCTACCTAATTAGCCCTTTTTGTTCGTTCCACTAAGCAACTAAATATTTGCTTGGATTCTTCATTTAAAACTAGCCTTCACTCTCCCACGTCAGAGCTGGCAGGTAAGTTTTACTTGTTACATTATGCAAAAATGTATTTTTCGTGAAATGTGAGAAGTTGTGTGGAGGTTCGATGATCAGTGCAACGCCTGAACGTAAAAAAGTATGACGTATTACGCTCAAGTAGCTGATGAAATCGATTACTAGTTGATTAGGCTGTTAGCGATAAAGCACTGCAAACAATAACAGCCACCAAATGCCTCTGAGTAACTGTCCAGATATACCTAAAGTGGAACAGCCACATACAACAAACTGTAGTGAGAGCAGACGCAGGGTTGTCATTCATTCGAAGAATCTTAAGTAAGTGTAAGCCTGCCTCGAAAGAAGTCGCTTACAGAACTGGTGTAGAACCGATTTTTGAGCACTGATCATCAGCATGTTGGATGAATAGGTAAAAAAGATCCAATGAAGAGCTGCACGTTTAGTAAGGGCGTGAGCGTTACAGAAATGATCAACAAACTCTAACGGCGGAACGCTGAACGATAGGCGTTGTGCTTCAAGGAATAGAAGCATACAACGCTTCTTGAAATACCAGGAACTTCGGGTATATTTTTTACTGCTCTGCGACTAAAATGGATCTGAAGATGTTTAGAATATGAACGATACCGGAAATCATTGTAAACACAAATGCAAAAATAGACTGTAATAAAAAATAGTAAAATTAATAAGTTTTCGAGGACTTATATCCAGTTAACATTCTCTCAACCTAGCGTATTTCCAATAGCCTGTCATATTTCATTAATTTAATACTTTATTTGTTTTATGTCTACGTAATTGTTTAAGCTAATAGGTAAATAGAACAGAGATGCAGACGAATCTGTTGTGCAGCTTTCTGGTTTAAATAAATCGATGCAAGATCTCATTCTTATGAACTTTCCGTACCAGTGAATTCGACAGAAAAGATATTTCTATTAGACAGATCTCATTCTTATGAACTTTCCGTACCAGTGAATTCGACACAAAAGACATTTCTATTAGACATAAATGCACTGAAACCGCTTCCAGGCTTGTATGAGTACTCGTATTGTCCATAACAGAATGGAGGTTCTACATCCAGTCAGTCCGTTTTATTCTAATATCTACATGTTTGATATAGGTACAATTTAGTGTGATTTTCATCCTTAAGCCATGTTATGATGCTTCCCGTAATTGAAGAGAGTTTCTCGTAATAGCTTGGTCTTGGTGAACCACTGTGCATGATTAAGTGGCCACATATACATTGCACATTATAATGACAATCTGTAGCTTGAATACACACGTGCATCGTGTACATGACTACTCGATATGTGGTTTAGTTGTAGTAGTAGTAGTAGTAAATAAGAAAGAAAAAATTAACAGGCAGTTTTCCATCTCAGAGCTTGTATCGAAGTGTTAGTATTTGTACTGTAGTGCTTATCACGATAAACGATAAGTGTTAGTTCTTGAATATGTGTTAGTCTAGTGTATCTTGGTGCTGTGTCTTGTGACAGCATTTTCTGCACAGGACCGCAAATGCGGTGTCCCCACGGACGCCTGAAACGCAGCAGAGGACAACGTCCCCCAGTGTTCAGAATCTGGCACCGCGTGAGTTACCTTGGAAAGGAAGCTAAGGGTACAGAGAGACAGTGAGAGGGAGAGAAATGTTTGGAAGATATTTATTTGATAGCAGTTTACATCAAATAAAAGCACACAAAGAACTCATACACGCATTCTAGGTCCAACAGAATGTTTCCAGAGATTTTCAAAGGAAAGTCAGTACGAATATGTCACTAATTAGAGATGTTTGTAAAGCGAAATAAATGAAGCAGAAACATTTTAAGCCTATGAGGAAATCATATTCACGAATACAAAAGTAAACTGCTTTTGACATGGCACATACAGTTATCGGCATATACGTTTCTAATCTTTGATAGCGTTGGCATTCTTTCTCCGCTGACTTTCATCTCTATAAATGAGCAGGGAGACGTTTCCTACTTCTAATATTCACATAATCGCTGCAATAACTTTACATCGATGACTTGTAAACATTGCATTTCGCAGAGCAACTTCAGCCACTTAAATCATGATATAGTTTCTTTTTTGCACTCGCAGAATACAACATTTCTAGCACTGCCATTCTTTTAGAAATGGGAACCACACGTGAAACAGCTATCGAGGAATTATGTCAAGGAGAAGCTTATTCACTTTCTGGACGGTCATTTAGCAAAGTGTGCCCAGACCATGAACGCTGAAACCTACGAAACATGATATTCTTCCGCTTATCACGAAATTTATAATACCTGGATGGTGGAACTTTATTACCCCTTACTATCAACAGATATGTATTTCCTCAAACTATTTTTAGGGTATCCAAAACACTAGATAAGTAGTTACAGAAACAGACTTTATCCAAATAGAATCGTTGTTTTCTTTTGTGCTGATGTGCCATGTTGTACTGATAAATTCAAATTCATCTAATTTTTCATATATCAAGTTTCAGGTAGTTCATCTCCTGTTACAGATAAATGAGCAACAATGCCATACATATTTCCGATACTATTTAAAATCACTGCAGTGGTTAATAACTCCACAGCATTCCATAATAGTAACGAAAAATAATAGATATTGTGTGGTTCCTTGAAGCGAAAGTCTTCCACAAACTAAAATTCGCTTACCTGTACAGATTCACAAATCTAGACTCTGATGTATCAACCAATGACATTCTGATAACCTGATGAAAGAGACATACGCCTGGTGATGTATGTTGTCAAAAGTCCTGTTAAATGTATGAAAGAATTCTCAACTATTCATGATACTTGGGTGAAAGTTTTCCAGTAAAGGAATGAGTGTGAAATCTGGGGACAGGGATTGAATTTTATTGACAAAGAAATAATTAAGCATTAAGTTAAGACTCCATTTGTATTTCAGTTTGTTTCAGCAACATATTTAGACATGAAGTTTTGCACAAAACAAAGGCTTCACTAACATGTCCAGAAGCCTAAATGGAACCAAGCGTAAATTGTTAAATAACCTAAAATTCAGTTTTTTATGAAACCACTAATCAAACATACACCCTAGAAAAGAATGCAACACTTAAATGGCGTTCAAAGGCTCTGCACACTAATTACAACTTTTCCTAATAATAAATTTTTATCATGTACAATAAACAGTACCTTTCTATTGGACTAGATCAGCAGGCCACCCACAAGGTCACTTCAGTGAGAATGCCCCATATACATATTAATTCAATGGATAAATTCAGATCCATAATTAAATCTGTCACTGTTACTTATATATTAAAATCATATAATCCAACATAAAACTACTAATGATATTTTAGCTAATTTTGCATTTCTAGGTAGGAATCACTATCTGTATTACTGGTATACAACACGAGAAACATATATGTAAGGAACTGTGCAATACCACAATCAATTTACAACACAAGAAACAGCACATACTATGAAAATATATTTCTTACAGATTCGGTATTAATGCAGACCTATAAGATTTCAATTGTAACACTCAATCCCAAGTTAAAATTAATATTTTTGTATATTTTTTTAAAAAATAATTTGTTTATTCTATTAATCAGATATTCTGATGAGTAAGATGTTTGATCAAAAATGTGAATCAGACATGCCACACTAGTTTGGAAGTTTGGTTTTAAATGTTACCAGAATACGTACCTTGATGGTGATACTGTTACAGTTACATTAAGATGATTGAAATGTTTTGCACTTATGAACAAAGCGTTCAGAATATTGAAGAATAAAAATGTTTCAGATGGTTTCAAAGCTTTCTTGTATATTCACTAACTACAGCAATATTTAAATTCAACATTTACTCTATCTACGTATGTTACACACTCATGTCAAATTACATTATATTTGCTCATAATCCAAAAATTAGTGCATATAAATAAGGCAATCATTCAAATTGCTGAACATAATTGGGCAATCTAGATAACATGAACTTGGATATTCAACTCATGGAAAAAAGTACATTTAGAACTTATTATTTCCTAACATTTTCTTTCAGAATTATTATTATTTACAGAGGTTGCCTCACAGATAATTCTGTAAGGTATCTTGAAAGTGCTGATGCAATTTTTAATTGACTGTCATAAACTGTCACTTTCTCTTCTTGTTGTAAATGTTGTATTTCTAATAATCTGTCTATCCAAATTTGCGTTTGAAGACTGGCATAAGGATATTTGGTGATTTCAGATGGAATTAGTTGCATGAAACTATATTGTTGAACACAGTGTTCCATTACCAATCCCTGTGACTAATAAAATGCTGTTTCAGCAGAAGGCTGAAATGAAATTGCAATCCTCTAATCATTAAACATCTCAGATTTTAATTTTTATATATGATATATAATGGAAGTTATTTGAAAATGTATTGAGCAGTACAGAAGTGTTAGAGATTCATAAGCAAATTAAATCAAAAGGAACTTTTTCTTGCAGTTTGAACAAAATTCTACAAACTTCTGGAATCTTCAACAGATGGAATTTTCCTGCACATATAGTCACACACTGTAATGCCTTTATTTCTGTTGTTTCCAGTTTGGTTTCAGCGTCCAGCAGAGCATTAATAAATGGCATATTGGTTCGCTTAATCCCTTGAATTATATTACACCACAATTATTCCTGTTTACAATATTTCAGTCGACAATACTGGGCTTTTATTTTCCATATTTTTTGAAACGATTTACTCTTTTTGAAGATAGTGACATAATGAGCAGTATGTTATATGGAGATACCTTAACAGCTAAATGACTCCCCAACCTATTAAGTCATTTTTACATTGTTACATAATATTACACTGTGACATGTTCTCATCTTATATAAAGTACTAAGAACTGTGAAACAGAGATCACTTATAAGGCAATTATATTCATATGGCAATCACCTAACCATTCCAATAACAATAATAAAAGCCTGAGTTGTTTGTTTCAGGTAAACTTATTTAATTAATGTATCTCAGTATTTTTTTAATGTTGATATTTCAAGATAATACTCATTGATATACAACATTGTTAAAGAATTTTATGTGTGTTCAATCCTTGATTTGCAATGAAAAGTGAAATGTTACTAGATAATCAAGTAAGAAGTATTTATTATTGAATTAACATACAGCAACATAGTTCCACTTATATTTAGAAGCCCACTTGCTTTCACATTTGTAAATGATGTCTAGATGTACATGGTAATGTACAGCATATCCTTTATATCTCTTCAGGCTCTTAAAATACTTATTTAAGGATGTAACAGAATTACAGTATCATAATATCACTTTAAGAGTAAACTATGTGTGTATGTTAGAAGTTGACAAGCGTCACTGAATTAGTTGCAGAGTAACATATTGTTTAATAGAACCATTTTGATACTGTAAAATTGTCTTAACATACAAATTCTCAAAGCTGAGGAGACAGTTTAATGAAGAGTTTAAGAGCACTATGGCATCAAATTTAATTTTTCATATTCATCCACTTCAGTTTTTGTTTCAAAATAAATTTTCAAGTTCAATCTTAACATTGCAGGTAAAAAGTATATCTTAAAAGATAATTCCTGTGTACACATTTCATTGAAGCACATTTATCACACTACTCACAAAACAAAAAATGTTTTTCCAATATAATAATCAGAGTGATGAATTTTATGTGTGTCCAGTTACAATTGACTCAGACATTACCTGTTAATGAATATGTTCGGTAAAATGACATCTAATGGCGAGTGTAAAAAAAAAGGTAGTGCAGATATTCCTCTCTTCAAGATTATTACATCAACAGCAACAAAGTTGAAAGAACATTTTGACATGTATGTTTTTTTATTATTAACTTTATATCAACTGAATGAATGCTGGTGAACCCATTAACATTTCAGGTTAAATGAGCATTTAGAATTTTTGGAGTTTCCACATTCTTTATTGTCAGCCAGAAAGAATATTTGAAGACACCTTCCTTAGTGATGTAAGTACTTTCATGTTCAAAATGTTCAAAATCATGTGAGATGCTTCATGCATTGTTTTACTTATTATGAGTGAACGAATGAAATCTCTGCTTGTACTAGATTTATATAAAAGTGATGAATAAATGAATATTAGCAAGATGAAGCTACTTAAAGACCATTAAATATCTAGCATTTACAAATTGATTGATCTGTACAAAACACATCTGTATATGAGTCTGACACATCTTCCATAGAATATAAAGTTTTTCTGATGCAAAACTGCTTCTCGAAAGCTGTTTGGTAGAAAAAACTTGAAGTTATTTTTGTGATACTAATGGAACACTCGAATAATGGTCATGAAACTAATTCCAGGTTATTTATGGGATATGTTCAAAGGCTACTTTCTAATCATGCGTGCAGCTGATGAATAAATGGGGAAACAAATGAATAAATATTGCTACAAAGCTGAAGAACTAGTCCCATCTACCTCAAAATAAAATCTTAAAACAGTGATTTGATTAGATCTTATTTCTTTCTTTCAAGTACCAGATGCCTATCACAATATAAATATAGTTTACTTTTGAATACATTATGGGAGTGATGGTGATCAATGTGTTACAAATATTTACTATTAAAAACAGTCTTGATCACGATTTATTTATTAAGGTGACCGGTTTCGAACACTACTGTGGTCATCTTCAGACCATTGAGGAGGTACCTCTTTCTGCTGGAGAATCTCTAGCAGGAAGAGGTTCCTTCTCAATGGTCTGAAGATGACTACAGTAGTGGTTGTAACCAGTCACCTTAATAAATAAATCGTGATCAAGACTGTTTTTAATTTTAAATAAATATTGTTGCTTTTTCAATTAAAAGAGAAATGGATAAGGAACTCATATCTCTTTGTAGAGGACTGTACTAATTCTGGTGTTTTAAATAACCAACAGTAGCATTACTTACACAGTAAGAATTACAGATGCCAGTAATACATATGATGTAAAAAAGTGTCTCCTACAAGTCGCAACAAAGTCATCTGCAAGTACAAAGCACAGTAGCTTATTGAAAATACTTCCTTTTGTGAATCATGAAATACACCAATTTCATTTTCAGGTTTTGTCAGTGTTTAGCTGTATGTGCAATGGTGACATCTTTTAAGACTGCTGGGTTCATATGGTCAGAGGTAAGGCATCAGTTTATAGACAGTAAAGGAATAAAGCAGGTACCAGAGTCAAAGTGAAAATTGGTTTAACAATTTGAACACTAATTGCGGAATGTTCTCAACTGTGTATTTTGAGATGAGGAATCAACCATCGGAAATGAATATTTCACACACTTTTTACATGTATATAAATTAAACAGGAAGAGAAAGAGATCCTTGTGCGTCTTGTGTCACCAGGAATATCAGTACAGAAGGTGTAAAAGGACATTCTTGAGTCACTAGGCATGGAATCAATGTTAGGAATTGTTTTCTTCAACTGTTGCTTCTGCAGAACAAGTGATTCAGCTGCTCTCTGATTCCACATTCATAAAGCTGTAGCTAAAAACCACATACGCGAAGTAGATGCTGCCTGAAACATATGTGAAAAACTCAACTATGTTATAGTTAGATCACCAAAACGTCGTTTTATTTTGTAGTCAATTTCGGTGTCATTTTGCGCCAGTTTCTTTGTCGTTTTTAACTAATTTTGATGCAATTTTCTGTCACATGTTGTATTACTTTTTGCCGGTTTTACAACTATGTTTTGGCTACTTCGCCATGCTGTCTTGGTTTCGTTTTATTCCAGTACGTTTTGCACCAGTACATCTTTACCTGGCATTTATTGTCCTGATTTTCTTTCAGTGTGTCAATCATCCTACACACTTAGGGACATTTATTTTCCTGGCGAGTGTTGATTTGGAATCTGACAGAATGATGTTATTGTTGTTTACGGTATATACAATACAGAAAAGAACTTGCAGGATTTCTTGTTATCTTTTACGAGTTTAATTTTTTTTACTATCTTTCCGTGTATCATCCCAATATACACCTCAGCCCCATCCTCATTCTTGAGCTCTTTCTGTATATATAAATGTAAGAAAGCAGAGAGAACATGCTGAGAAATATTGGTCAAAATAGAAGTAGGTTGTAAATTTTAATTTGCCAAATTGTATTCTATAATTACATCTATCTCATGTAGAATCTAGGCGGCGTATATCTTCTTATTACTTACATCGAATTTTTAACTACATTGTGTGTAACTCAGAATATGTTTTTTCTGTATCTCTTTCGTTCTTTAAATCTTTTAACTCACCTAACGTGTGACAACATAATGTCTGATTTTGAGCTTTCTCTCTAACTCATACCACTCTGTGCTGTTAACCAAACGATGTCGTATCAGACCCTCTTAAATCAATTAATAAATCTGCTAAGGATTTTTATGAGTTAAACAGGCCATTGAAGATCAAAAATTGTATGTAGATGGCTATACGATAAAATCTTAAAGGCCACTAAAGAAGAAAAAATGCATCTTGGTATTCTTCTTAACAGTTTTAGGGAGTACAATAAAAGGCGGAGGGTACTGTACGATGAGAATACACTGAGTCATACTGTAGTAAGAATAGCAATCCTTAATCCACGGTACCGTTTAATGTGAGATAATTTGTCTGCAAGCACTTAGAGCCGTCTAGTGTCAAATAATCTAAAATTGATGCTAACAGACAAAGAAACTGCAGCAATTGTAGAAAGGCAAACGTTGCAATGTGTTGCAAGAGAGGCAAATTAAATGACTGTGGATGATTAGGAAGAAATGTTCTGAGCTGTCAGTTAGTCATTTGAACAGTATGTGATTGACTCAATGGTAGGTGTAAGCAATTATAAAAGAAAGCGAAATTCCATGGCAGACATCATTTCATATTGTACAAGACTGCCTAAAATTGACTTCTCATTCCTCTGGAAAACAGCAGTCGGACGTGTTCACGATATCCCAGTCCTCCTGTCTAAGTGTCAGACATCACCTACGATTTTCCTTCCTGCTAACTGAAAATTCTCTGTTACCATCAATGATAATGGCTTATCATCTTTTTAATCACGGGGTGGACTACAGTATCTGCAACAAGCTGGGGTGCCCAAGCAGCTGTGGGGCGCCACCCGGGGTTTCTTCACGAGTGCCTGTTCCCTACCTGAGGGCATAAGACGAAGCAGTCTCAGCAAGTCAGTGTAGCCGTACCTCCGCGCGAGATCGTAGGGCGTCTCTCCCTGAGCGTCTTTGGCATCCGTTCTGGCTCCAGCCTCCAGCAGCGCGCTTACAGTTTCCAACGAGCCTCTGGAGACCGCGCGATGCAGTGGGCTGTCTCCGCCGTTGTCCCTCACGTCGTGCCGAGCGCCAGACTCCAGCAGCAGACGGACAGTGGGGATGTTCCCCGTGCGCACCGCGTAGTGCAGCGCCGTGGAGCCGGTGGAGTCAGCGGCGTCGATGTCGGCGCCGGCAGCGATGAGGGCGGCGCTGAAGGCTGGTGGACGCCTGGCGGCTGCGATGTGCAGCGGAGTGTTCCCATGCCTGTCGCTCACGTTCGGGTCCATCCCCGCAGCCAAGAACGCGTTCAATAGAGTTGCGGTGCCCCTTATAGTCCCCCAGTGGAGATGCGTCCACTCCCCGGGGCCTGCGTGAGTGCTCAATGGCAAAAGCTCCCGCACAGTCTTCACATCTCCTGCCTGACCTGCCCTAACCAAGTCACGCATAATCTTGTTCACATTTCCTCCGTGGATTTCCATCGACTTAGCAATGTGCAAATGACCATTTTCCGTTGCTAGCTGCATGGCAGTCTTCCCATCTCGATCTGTCTCCTTCAAGTAGGCTCCATATTTTAACAAGATGTGCACAGTGTCTGCAGCACCCACCGATGCTGCGACGTGCAGTGGTGTCCGACCGTTGCCGGTTTTGCAGTCGATATCTGCGCCTGCATCGACGAGTACACGCACCACTGCGACTCGTCTGTGGGCGGCGGCCACGTGCAGCGGCGTCGTACCTTCTGTGTCCAGTCTTACCTTTGCTAAAGAGGGATCAACAGAGAGGACGTACTGCAGAAGATGTAACAGACCTGTGACACACGCTGTCCTCACTACATCTGTTGCCGAGTCCACATTCTGGAGCTTCCTCCTTGTTGCTTCCAAATATCTCAGAGGGGCGCCTCTCTGCAGAAACTTCTCGACCCACGTCCAAGCGCATGTTTCCTCAGCAAAGCGTAGGGGCGTCCATTGTCTCACTTCTTCTATAGACAGCTGATCCTCTGATATCTCCATCTCCCTTGTGAATCTGAAAAATAGAATGCAAAATAATGACATCTTTTAGCATTTGCTTGTCCCTATTCACATTATTATATCATCTTTATGGCTATGTTGAAGTCAGTAGGTATTTTCTTTCATTTAGTAAAGTCACTTTATTGTGTGGACCTTAAAATGCAGTAAGTTTGCGTAAGCTGAGAAGTTATGGAATTAGCGAAAAGTCTTCACTTTGAAAACAGGAAAAGAAATTGTTTTCCTCCAGTGTCAATAAACAGAGCACAGACCATTCAAAGTGAAGCTTGTGGAAGAGTTTTGTTACAGGATCGATGGTTTTTCTTGATGTACATCACTGACCTCCATCAAACGTGTCATTTTCTCTTTGGAAATGACAAAAGTGTTAAGTATAATATAATGCAAATGATGAAACTAATGAGGTAGTAGATAACGTCAGCACGTGCCACACCGTGGCCAGATTAGTGCTTAACGACAACAAAAGGCAGTGAATAGCCTTTCTAACATGGAAATGCGAAAGCTGGTCAATAAGCGAAAGCGGCCACTCTAAATTCTTAATAGTGAGAGTAGACGAAAAGCTTTTTGTGCAGATATTTAAAGCTGATATCCTCGCTACATGGATCATCTCCATTCTCTCTGATACCGAAATGTGGAGTCTAGTTATCTTTGCTTACATTGCCCTATTACGTCCTTAACATAATATTTTGGGGTAACTCCATGCTCTCAAAAATGTCTCAGTCCAGAAAAGGATGGTCAAATAGATCTGCAGCGTCAGTTCTTGTAGGCAATGACCCAGGTATGTCGCAATTCTAACTGTTGTGTCCCTGTACCTATACAACATTGACTGATTTAATTAAACTGCAAAATTCGTTTAGTGAACACTGGGATGAAAAACGATTTCCACTTCCTTCCGCCATGTATACAAAGGTCTGCACTATTTCGTCGGTTTCATTACCAACAAAAAATGGTTCAAATGGCTCTGAGCACTATGGGACTTAACTGCTGAGGTCATCAGTCCCATAGAACTTAGAACTACTTAAACCTAACTAACCTAAGGACATCACACACATCCACGCCCGAGGCAGGATTCGAACCTGCGACCGTAGCGGTCGCGCGGCTCCGGAATGTAGCGCCTAGAACAGCTCGGCCACTCTGGTCGACCATTACCAACAGGCTTCTAGAAAAGCTGAAAAAAATTCAGTGTTGAACATCTAGTTCTCAAACCGAAGTTGGAACTTTTCTTTGTACTACACACCTACTCTGCAAAAGACACACTCTAAGAGGAAAAAAGACGTACGACGAAGAACTGTCTGAAGGGGACGGAAATCCGTAGGTGTGAGGTACACGCAGAGACAAGCAAATGAATACAATTTCAGAACATTTGTATGATTTGTTCAAGAGAAAGAGCTCCATAAACTGAGCAACTCAGCAACACATTGGTGCACCTCGGGTCTTTATCTAGGCAGTTATTCATCTTCGTATCGATTGATAGAGTTGTGGGATGTCCTCCTGAGGGATACCGCACCACATTCTGTCCAATTGGCGCGTTACATCGTCAAGATCCCGAGATTGTTGGAGGGAACCGCTTGTAATACCTCAAACATTCACAACTGGGGAGAGATCTGGTGACCTCGCTGGTCATCAGGATTCTGTTCGAAGCAGTACTCATTAATGAAGAAAGTTCTACTTCAATCAGTGGGATTCCAGGCCAAAGACGTATCTGGAGACGCCCTGAACAGCAGTGGGACAGCAACCTGTCTGTCGATCGCCATACGGTCTGACAACAAGGAATGGGGTGCCAATTCTTTTCATAGCAGAAACCCTTTGGTTGTCATTCGTGGCACCATTACAAGCATAGTTTGGTTGCCCTTCATGGCAAGCTATCCTAGGTTTACATTTCAGCAATACAACGCCCGCCGACAAAGTTCGCTTTTACCGCTTGTCCTCGTGCATGCCAAATCCTATTCTGGCCACCAAGGTAGCCAGATCTCATCTCAACTGCGAATTTTTGGAGCATTAAGGGCTAGGCACGTCAGGCATCTTCGGATTTTGACGATCTAACACTCCAGTTGGACATAATGTGGCACGCTAACCCTCACCAGGACATCCAAGATTCTGTCAATCAATGCCAAGTCGAATTATTGTTTTCATAAGGGCAAGAAGCGGATTAACGGTTTATTAACTTGCTCAATTTATGAAACTCTTTCTCTTGAATAAATGACGCAATTTTTCTCAAATTTTAATCATGTGTTTCTCTGCATATGTACACCACAATCTGCAGATTTCCGTTCCATTCGGATAATTCCTCCGTGGTGCGTCACTTTTTTTCCCCTCTTGGAGTGTATATCGCTACCTGCCTCTATTACAAGTTGAAAGGTGCTACATTAATTCCTTCCCTTTCACAGCTAGTGAACATGACTCCACTCATCATTCATTATTGTGACATCAGTAAGATTTGCTTTCGTTCAATTTAAAGTCAGTTTTACAAGTGATGAACTCCTGAATTCACTCACGATACAGAGTGTAACAACTTAGCACGTAATTATATATTTTCCACCATACAACATCAACCACGGCTTTCCATTCCACACTGAACCCTATCACTTTCTCTAACAGACTCGTACTGTATTGTACTGCAAGACGCTACTACTCCCTGGATAGCCGCTCACAACGTTGTCGACTCTCACTCTGTAACCTCCCCCTCCCTTATCGACCTTAATGACAGTGAAAAATTAAACCGCGTGTACCTAATGGAAATTTGGGAATAGCAATCGTCACCGAAGTTAATCTGTCGGTAAAGAGGGAGGAAAGGGTTACATCTAAATGAAAGGAAAAATGCAAATGAAACTGGTGGAAATTAATTTTGAAAAGGGGTAAAGTTAATAAAGAAAGTAAATGTGCGGCCGTTACGTTAACAATTAACTAGCGGTAATTAGATATTTGAGATTTGGGGGAAATCACAGTCGCCAGTCCTAAGGACAATTACTATAGTAACTGAAAAAGAAAGGTTATTACACATATAATTAGGACTAGAAGCGTGGCAACTGAAGGTTGACACGTGTAGTGTGAAAACTGAAAGTTTGTCAGAAGTAATAAATTTCGCTACACTCTGACTTAATTTAGCAAAAGAATCAATAAAACCGGAAAATCGAAAGTTAATTTAGTGACTGAAGTTAATAGTGAGCTTTCTTTCTGAAGCACATCGAAATCCAGTAAAATACGGTTAGTCTTGGGCTACCTCAACAATCATTTCAAAAGCAACTTGACTCTACGCAATTTAGAAACAAGAGATTTAACTTTGAACTTGAATTAAATGATTCTGAACAATTAACAGTAGTAAAATTTAGTACATACCAAGCTGAGCTGCAGTCACAGGTAAGCTAAAATTTGCTAACAAAACTCGGACTCTTAATTTGTGCTCGTGTAATCTAAATATTGTAGCCTGCTATGAATACTTTAACTGAACTTTGAAATTAAAGCAGTGAAATCTAATTATATTATTTTAATGCTGGCGTTTGAATTTCAACGACACTCGGGTTCATTTCGGAAAAGGAAGGGACCCTGCTTGGCAATGCAATTGGGACAATGAGCAACAAAGGTTCATGCTAAGTTGCTGTAATTTTGCGAGGCAAATGGAACAATTTGAAAAGCTGAGGTCTGCCATACAGTTCTGAAACTTTACGTGCTTTTAGTCTTCCTTGTTGGCTGATTGAAGGTTTGAGGCCGTCGATCGAGGAGGTGGCGACAGTCACTCATTGTCGGCCGTCGCTGTTGCAGAAGCTGGATGTTGGCGCACCTTCTTCTCAACACGGTCACCAGACGAAACGGGCTCTTGATGTGCGCCAGCTAATGCTTCCCGTCCGCGACACCATGTCAGAAACTATCATCGCAAGTCGAGCGCAATTACATGCTGCCAAACCCCGAAAGCGTGGCAACTCGCGGGAGCTACATACAACACACCTGCTCCACTCGCTACTCCAGCCAGACTCCCCCTCTGCCCGCGCTCCACGCGGCAGAGTTCACACTACCAAAGATCCTACACACTTTGATTCTTCACACGACCTATCGATGTAATCGTTCGATAGCAGTTTTCCCTAGGCAAGACCCAGCGTAAAAATACAAATAATATTTACGAAACAAATACATCGACATAAATGCATAAATATATACATATAGTAAAACAATTACAATATATAAAGGCACAGAAATGTCATATATTCAGGTAACAAAATAAGGAAAAAATTTACAGTACAATAGATGGAAATAGGAGGATATGCATTTCCGGCGTTACACGTGCCCCACATTGTCTGAGGATGTTCGTGTAACCTAAACAGACTCAGAAAATGTCCCAAAAAAGAAACAGCGGAAATGCATATGCTCAAAACATCATCAAAATTTAGCATTCGTCTAATTAAGCATAAATAAATTTTTTAGACCATAAAATTTGAGTGGAGACAGTCCTAATCTTATTCCACTCTGTCATCTTGCACAAAATAAAACAGGTTGACAACATATTAAAATTCATAGAAAGCATAGAAAATGGTTTAGCTACTTCAAAATCATTAAAATGCGTAACACTATCAAGAAATGGAATACTATTTACAAAATCAATCAGAGTACTTGGTCATAAAAACAGGTAGATCAAAATACGCAAATTAATTATTAATTACATAGAATACACATTTTATATAACCTTTTCATAATTATTATCTCGTCATGAGATTCCACTTAACGCTAAACAAGAAAATAATATTCAGTAGATCGAAAAAAACATAAATATTGACAGCAGAATTCTTTCACATCAGCTGTCCGGGAAGAAAAACTATTCCGCCTTTCGTACCCGCAAGTACAAACAATGCCGAGAGCGACACGGAGAGCCTACGGTGGCACAAGAGCCGACAGCGGCTCCGCCTCGTCAGTATTGTTGCGCCCGCCTGTGCGGCACGCTTGATCTCACTCGCCTGTCTAACGGCATTTCCAGAACGTCCGCTTCACTGAATTCTTTGGGAAAAACTCACTCCCGAGTAATCTCAAGGAGTCCATTAACACTATCACAGTGGATAACTCAACACTGTCCATCATCACACGCATGTACTAGCCTGAAACTTAAAACAGCGTCTAAGTACATCGGCAACGACTAGTAAAACACATATTCATTAAATCTTACAGCTAGTTACAAAATCATATTTACATTACTTAATCTACTGTGACTCAGCTGAAAACTTAAAGTAGCAGCTTGGATTTTTCAATTGATAAATAATCACTCTGTTAAATCATTTAGTACAAGTTAATTACTTATTAATTACAACTTCTTTAATGTCCTCTTGGTCAGGCAAAAGCATGACAATCTAGCAAATCGTTTAAATCTTACACTCTATATTCACATACTGTACAAATTACCCATTCTGTGGTATTAATCAATTCTAGGTTGGTACAATTTCAAGTCTACAATATTCCGTATACCTAATCGTTTTCCAGAGCTTGGATACTCTAAGCAATAAGCATTTGTGTGAGGTATACCAATGACTTTATATGGTCCATTATAAACAAACTTAAATTTCGAGATTTCATTGTCTATCTCGCTCGATTTCTCATGAGCTTTTACAAGTACTAAGTCTCCGATAGCAAACTTAGCAAAACGCGCTTTAGCGTCATGACGACGTATGCCAGCATCGACTTTTAGCCTCATTACTTCTCGCAAACGATCTTTCTTCACACCAATACTAATGTCAATCCGTGGGGGGAATTCGATTATCTCTTCCAATTCACTTTCTACACTTCTGTCAATGCCGAGATTCCTCACGTTACAGCAGTTCAAATTCATTCCTGCGTCAATGTCATCCGGCCAGTTAACAATGTGTATAGGCTGGTATTGCCTATGCACACCGTCTCCTGCCCCGTCAAAACTAACTACTACTGTTTTATCTTGTGACGTACATGTCAAAGTTTTGCTCTCGCAATTAATCACTGCACGGTACTTTAATAGCCAATCCAACACGATAATTACTTCCGTAGTTAAGTCTGGCACGACGACAAACTCTTGTTCAAATCGTGCCCTACATATCTCGAAGTTGACAAAAATCTGTTTTGTGACCGGTTTACTGGCCTTCCCAGTAGCACCGATAATTTTCACTCCTGTTACTGGCATAACTACGATGCCAGGTCTGTCTTTCAGTAACTCAAATATTTTCCCAGATACAGCACTCAATTCTGCACCGGTATCAATCAACACGTTTAGTTGTAGGTCGTGCATATTAACAGACACTACTATCTGTCTACACTTGTCCTCGACTGTTTCTTTATTTTCCCACAGTAAATCCTCGTCTATATCCAGGTCATTCCAGAAAAAACCATCCGGCTTTGATCCTAAATCCGGTTTATCTGGCGGCTTTTTCAGCCTCTGTTCACATACAGTTTTAATTTCAACACGTTTGTCCCGAGGCTTAGTCTGTAGCTTCGCCTCCAATACCGAAACCTTTTCCTGTAACTCGTCAACTAGTGAGTGTTGCTTTGCTATCACTTCACTAATTGTCACCTTCGGTGATTCCTCTTTGGCCAGATTGATCTCATCTGCCAATCTACCTGGAGGAATGTGCCCAGTAGTCTCTGCAATTACTTCCTCTGGATCTGCGCAACCCATACTGCCATCGTCTGACCGTATAATGTCAGCTCTAACCTCATACACGCTGTAATCCACATGCTTTTCTACCAATCGTGTCCGGCTATCACTAAAATTCTCGTAATCTTTCTCCTCAATACTTTCGCAATGTTTAAACTGGAGTTTTGCGTCGGATGGGTCGGCTACTTCTACCACTATAACTTTCGGTAAAGTCTGCCGGTTAGGGCCAGAACTTTCCGTTACTACTTCAACATCCAACTCCTGCGGCACGAAACACGACGAATCTTGCTCGTGCTCCCCATTAACATCAACTATTTCTAGTAAAGTCTGCCGGTTAGGGCCAGAACTTTCTATCACTTCACAAACACTATCTTCCTGTGGGACGAAACGCAGCAAATCCTGCCCGCGCTCCCCATAAACACTTCTCCCATACAGGCCCCTATAATCTCTTAGTTCGTTGTATAAGCGACCGAACTGCCTTAACCAGACCTCATCCCTCTCTGCATCCCCTCGCTCGATGACGGACGTTTTATCCGACATCTGATCTTCTCTCAACACTTGCGAATCATTCTTAAACTCAATCTCCAGTTCCGCTGTGGGTATTACTGCTGCCACTTTATAATCGATTTCCGGAACACAAATTGTTCTCACTGATAGTGAATGTATTTTCTACTGCCGTGTCTACAGCTGATCTACTACTAGTGGGCGCACTCCTTTCTCCTAACACTGGCACACTCTCCCGCCGTTGATTATTCCATACGGAATTCTCATAACGACTACACCTCGGTTTTCTACTGTTATTGGGCCGCCAAAATTTCTCCACGCCCGGTCGGCCCCTCACCGGCGCGGCTAATGGTTTCCCTGTCTCGTCCCAGCAGATACGCTCCCCGGATGTTGCTGAGGCGGCTGATCACACACTCTGGCGTTATTACTATTCTGCGAAGCCCGTATCACGCTAGTATGATACTGGTTTCCGTCATTCCTGTTATTATTTGCATTGTATCGATTGTCATTACGGCCCGAACCACTATTGTTATTGCTGCCAAGATTGCGGTATGCATTATTCCCATAGTTATGATTGTTGTGGTTGCTGTGGTACCCATTGTTGTTACCACGGCCTCTACCAGTATCGCGATTATTGCGCCAATTGTCCTCGTCCTCAACTCTTTCCAGGAAATCATTGATTGTCCTGTAATTGCTTCCTACGTAGCGTTTTGTATCATCTGGAAGCTTCTTGTAGAGTTCCCAAACTATTTCGGTTTCCGTGCGGCGATCACGCAAATATTCCAACTTGCGGATCCAGCCCTCACAAAACTCCTTCATCGAGCCGCGCGAATTCGCATCGAAAGGCCTCGATACGACAAATTCGCGCCAGACACTTTGCTGTTTTTGCTCTGACCAGTATTCAGCCAGAAACAAATTTTTGAACTCGTCAAAAGTCAGGTTCGTAATGTTGAGGTTTAAGCCCCAACGCTTGGCATCACCAGCCAACACATCAATAACCGCATTAATTTTTCTCTCATTAGTCCATGATCTGGGTAAAACTCTTTCACAATTTTTAATGAAGTCCGTCGCGTGTATACCGCCTTTTTTCAAGGGGTCGAACCGCTCCTCTTTCGTCAACAATTCCGAACTATGTGCACAGATTGGCACATAGCACTGTTTTTCTTCAAGTTTCTTTTCTAATTCCGACACTCTCGTAATCACTTGGCAAGTGGTTGTCACAAGCGTTTCCACTTCCCTCTTTTTCTCTTCGCAGGTATTAGCCTGCTTCCTCACTTTGGTATCTACTTCGGATACTAAAGCCTTTAAAGTTTCCACCTTCTGTTGATCCTCTTTTCTCACTAATTGAATTTGTTCCGTCACCTTATTCTCGATGATCGGAGCAACTGCGTCTCCTACACTTTTCTCGATTCTGCTAATTTCGGAATCAAAACGAGTATTTATGCTCGCAATTTCCGCCTGAACGCCTATCATTTCCTGTTTAAGATTACCGATTTCGGTATTAATCACGACAATATCGTCTTTGATTTTATCAACTTTAGTGTTAACAACTTCAACATTGTTGTTAACAACATTAATAGCTTTGTTCTGATTGTCTAGCATTCGTTCAAATTTTTTAGACTGAGCTTCTTGCTTGGCAGCCTGAGCTTCTTCCTTGGCAGCCTCAGCTTCTTGCTTGGCAGCCTGAGCTTCTTGTTTGGCAGCCTGAGCTTCTTGTTTTGCAGCCTGAGCTTCTTGCTTGGCAGCCTGAGCTTCTTGTTTTGCAGCCTGAGCTTCTTGCTTGGCAGCCTGATCGTCTTGCTTGGCAGACAGAGCTTTAATTTCTGCCGATTGACTCTTGATTTCATTAATCAAAACATTCAATAAATCAGTTAAATTCCCGGAAACTACCGGTTTTACTTCCGTATCGGCTTCCACTTTAATTGTTCTCCCGTATTCGTCATCAAGGGATTCCGATTTGATTTTCACTTCCGATTCCGAAACATTTTCTAAAGTTTGCAATTCCATTTCTGCTCTTTGTTGCGTTTCGGCGGTCGCGTCTTTCATGCTAGCCGCCTGCCCCTGAACAATGGGTACCGCGGTGCGCGTTTCACACTGTTCGACCGATTGTTCCGTATCCAAGTCTACCAAATTTTGGTAATTGTTGCCTTCACTCATTTTAATCATTTTCAATATAAATGCCAAATCTCAAAATCTAATTAGGATTCCTCACACTAATATTCTCGTTGACGTATCGACCATTTCGTAAACAGTACTTTGTTACGAGATTTGCACAATGCAAAATTCGTGTCCAGAACAACCTCAAATCTGATGATTGTCCTGCCACCAAGTCGCCACGTGTAACCTCCCTCTCCCTTATCGACCTTAATGACAGTGAAAAATTAAACCGCGTGTACCTAATGGAAATTTGGGAATAGCAATCGTCACCGAAGTTAATCTGTCGGTAAAGAGGGAGGAAAGGGTTACATCTAAATGAAAGGAAAAATGCAAATGAAACTGGTGGAAATTAATTTTGAAAAGGGGTAAAGTTAATAAAGAAAGTAAATGTGCGGCCGTTACGTTAACAATTAACTAGCGGTAATTAGATATTTGAGATTTGGGGGAAATCACGGTCGGCAGTCCTAAGGACAATTACTATAGTAACTGAAAAAGAAAGGTTATTACGCATATAATTAGCACTAGAAGCGTGGCAACTGAAGGTTGACACGTGTAGTGTGAAAACTGAAAGTTTGTCAGAAGTAATAAATTTCGCTACACACTGACTTAATTTAGCAAAAGAATTAATAAAACCGGAAAATCGAAAGTTAATTTAGTGACTGAAGTTAGTAGTGAGCTTTCTTTCTGAAGCACATCGAAATCCAGTAAAATACGGTTAGTCATGGGCTACCTCAACAATCATTTCAAAAGCAACTTGACTCTACGCAATTTAGAAACAAGAGATTTAACTTTGAACTTGAATTAAATGATTCTGAACAATTAACAGTAGTAAAATTTAGTACGTACCAAGCTGAGCTGCAGTCACAGGTAAGCTAAAATATGCTAACAAAACTCGCACTCTTAATTTGCGCTCGTGTAATCTAAATATTGTAGCCAGCTATGAATACTTTAACTGAACTTTGAAATTAAAGCAGTGAAATCTAATTATATTATTTTAATGCTGGCGTTTGAATTTCAACGACACTCGGGTTCATTTCGGAAAAGGAAGGGACCCTGCTTGGCAATGCAATTGGGACAATGAGCAACAAAGGTTCATGCTAAGTTGCTGTAATTTTGTGAGGCAAATGGAACAATTTGAAAAGCTGAGGTCTGCCATACAGTTCTGAAACTTTACGTGCTTTTAGTCTTCCTTGCTGGTTGATTGAAGGTTTGAAGCCGTCGATCGAGGAGGTGGCGACAGTCACTCATTGTCGGCCGTCGCTGTTGAAGAAGCTGGATGTTGGCGCACCTTCTTCTCAACACGGTCACCAGACGAAACGGGCTCTTGATGTGCGCCAGCTAATGCTTCCCGTCCGCGACACTATGTCAGGAACTATCATCGCAAGTCGAGCGCAATTACATGCTGCCAAACCCCGAAAGCGTGGCAACTCGCGGGAGCTACACACAACACACCTGCTCCACTCGCTACTCCAGCCAGACTCCCCCTCTGCCCGCGCTCCACGCGGCAGAGTTCACACTACCAAAGATCCTACACACTTTGATTCTCCACACGACCTATCGATGTAATCGTTCGATAGCAGTTTTCCCTAGGCAAGACCCAGCATAAAAATACAAATAATATTTACGAAACAAATACATCGTCATAAATGCATAAATATATATATACAAATAGTAAAACAATTACAATACATAAAGGCACAGAAATGTCATATCTTCAGGTAACTAAATAAGGAAAAAATTTACAGTACAATAGATGGAAATAGGAGGATATGCATTTCCGGCGTTACAACTCCATTACTGTTAAACCAACAACACATGGCAGGTATGGCACAGCACTCACCAGCGATGCAAATAAATAAAAACGTAAAATAAATTATATCAAAACTACCCTAACTCAACGTTTGAGGATACTGAAATCTCACAAAGAGTTCCACGCACTAGTTGAGAACTTTCTACATCTACATCTGCATACATACTCGGCAAGCCACCGTACGGTGCGTGGTGGAGAGTACTCTGTACCACTACCACTCATTTCCTATTCTGTTTCACTCGCAGATAGAGCGAGCGGAAACGACTGTCCTTGTGCCTGCGCATGAGCCCTAATTTCTCGTATTCTATTCTCGTATCTTATCTTTGTGGTCATTGCCCGAAATGTAGAATCGTTCTGCAGTCAGCTTCAAATATCCGTTCACTAAATTTTCTCAATAGTGTTTCTCAAAACGAATGTCGCCTTCCTCCATCGGATTTCCATTTGAGTTCCCAAAACATATCCTTGACACTTGTGTATTATTCGAATCTACTGGTAACAAATCTAGCAGCCGCCTCTGGATTGCTTCCATGTCTTCTTTAATCCGACCTGGTACAGATAAGAAACATTAGTGCACAACTCAAGAATAGGGCGGACTAGCGTCATAAGTGCTGTCTCCCTGGCGGATGAACAACTCTTTCCCAAAATTGTCCCAATGAACTGACGTCGACCATTCCCCTTCTCTACCACAGTCCTCACATGTTCTTTCCGTTTCACATCGCTTTTCAACGTTACGCCCAGATATTTGAACGACGTGACGTGTCTAGCAGAACACTGCTAATGCTGTATTTGAACATTACGGGTTTGTTTTTCCTACTCATCCACAATAACGTACATTTTTCTACATTTAGAACTAGCTGCGATTCATTGCACCAATTAGACACATTGTCTAAGTCATATTGTTTCCTGCCGGCCAGTGTGGCCGAGCGGTTCTACGCGCTTCAGTCTGGAATCGCGCGACCGCTACGCTCGCAGGTTCGAATCCTGCCTCGGGCATGGATGTGTGTGATGTTCTTAGGTTAGTTAGGTTTAAGTAGTTCTAAGTTCTAGGGAATTGATGACCTCAGATGTTAAGTTCCATAGTGCTCATAGCCATTTGAACTATTTTGAACCATCTTGTTTTCTCCTACAGCAATTCAGCTTCGACACATTACCGTACACTACAACATCATCACCAAATAACCGCAGATTACTGCTCACCCTGTCCGCCAGATTATTTATGTATATAGAAAATAGTAGCGTCCTACACACTTGCCTGGCACACTCCTAATGATATCCTTGTCTGTGATGAACACTCGCCGTCGGGAACAACATACTGATTCTATTACTTAATTAGTCTTGGAAACACTAACATATCTGAGAACCTATTCCGAATGCTCGTACCTCGGTTAAACGTCTCCACTGGGGAACAGTATCAAATTACTTCCAGAAATCTAGAAATATTGAATCTGCCAGTCTTCCTTTATCCAGAGTTTGCAGTATATCATGTGAGAAAAGAGCATGCCGACTTTCGGGCGAGCGGTGCTTTCTAAAGCCGTTCTGCTCCATGCCCGTAAGTTTCTCGGTCTCAATAAAACTTACTGTATTCGAACTGAGAATGTGTTCAAGGATTCTGCAGCTAATCGATGTAAGGGATATTGGTATGTAATTTTGTGGGACCGTTCTTTTCTGTTCTTAAATAAGGGAGTAACCTGCGCTTTTAACCAGTCACTTGTTGGGTGAGAGATCCGGGATAAATGCAAGCTAGGTAAGGAGCCAATTCCTTAGAGTACTCATTGTAATACCGAATCGGAATTCCATCCGGACTAGACGACGTATTTGTTTTCAACATTCTCTGTTGTTTCTCTGTGCCAGGGATGCTTATTACTATGTCATCCGTATAGGAGTCTGTCTGATAGACAAATAGCGGTAAGTTTGTACGATTGTTTGTACGATTCTTCTGTGTGAACGATTTCTTAAACCCGAAATTTAAAACTTCAGATTTCACTTTGTTATCTTCAACTGCCAAACCAAACTGGTTAACGACCCACTGGACGGAAGCCTTAGACACTCTTAGCGATTTTACATAGAACCAAAAACCTTCTCGGTGACAGTTGTATGTATCGCGCGTAGACTGTTCCACAGATGCACTTATCTCTAGTAAACTTTGCCTGTCGTTATTTGAGCATTTTACGAATTTCGTTGTTAATCCATTTCGGGTCTTTTCAGTCCATAATCCACATAATAGGCACATTGTTCTCCAGACCACTATTTATAATCTTTTTTAAACTTCGCCCATAATTGCTCTACGTCCATCGTACTGGTACTAAACGCCGTCAGTTCACAAAGTGAAATGCTCTTTCTAGAACTTTGTTAACCGTAGTTGCTACAATGACTTCATGATCACTAATCCCCGTCTCTATACTGACGCTGTCGATAATGTGTAGCATGCTTGTAGTTATTTTCGCTGAGCATGGGCTGCCGAACTAGCTTCTCAAGACAGTTCTCAGAAAACGTGTTCACAAGTAATTCGCAAGACTGTCAGTCTGTAACCCACGCACTGCAACCATTGACGCCCCAGTCTATACTCGTTAGGTTAAAGTCGCCTCCTACCAGCATTGCATGATCTGGGTATTTAGGCGCTACTGACAGTAGACTTTCTTTGAATAACTCTAGAATTGTTACAGCGAAATCCAGTAACCAGTGAAAACGTCTAACAATTAACTTGGTTTCGCCTAGTCCCGTTATAAGCGACCAGATAACTTCACTGTCACAATTTCGACCAAAATGGAGACAATATTTTTGTCAACTGCGAGGAACAGTCCACCTTCTATGGCCTCTAATCTGTCCTTCCGATATACGTTCAATGACTAGTTAAATACCTGAGAGCTTTCTACCTTGGGTTTCAGCTATCTCTCGGTCGCAAGAATAATGTGAGCCCGAGCACTTTCCTGGAGGGCATTAAATTCAGGAACTTTGTTACGAATATTTCGACAAATAACTGACAAAATTTTGACAGTCGCAGTGTCTTTATTTTGTACAAGGTCTGACTTTTCTTCCTGCACATCGACTGGCAAGTGTTCAGAACCTCAAAACTACCGCCTAGCCTAAACAATATCCATGTGTACTGCACAACCACTCTTCTACTGGAGTAGTTGTGTAGTGCACCCATAATCTATGAAGGAAAGTACTACAAATGCCCACTCGATAACGCATGAGTATAAATCTGCAGCCAGACTGTCAGAGAGTCGACGATGTCTTTGGCTGACACCCTCTGCTCGACTCCAAACCAAAGGACCCTGATCTACATTGGAAACAATGCTGCAAATTGCGAGCGTTTCTCGCAACCCCCGCGCGAGGCCATTAGCCTTCACGACTTACGCCAGCCGCCTGTATGAACTAAGGGAAAGCCCACTTGAAAGGCGTCGTTAATACCGACATGAGCCACAACTCGTAGACGACTACACCCCGCACGCTCGATAGCTGCAAGCGCTTAACGTTGGAGCTCCCGAAAACTCGCAAAACTCCGCCCGCGTGTGCCTGCTCGGACCATGCTGAAGGAACGGCCGCCTGTTCACTCACAGGGCGGATATGCGAGGCCAGACGGCCAGCCTTCACACTGTACCTCCGCCTCGAGCGACGCAAATGCGTTACCACCAGCCACTCACCCTGCTGCGAGAATGGATTCACCGTGTGGAGTACATTTAAGTGGAGGCTCGGCAGCAGAGCCCGCGGGCGAAGCGAGCGGCATTTGGGACACAGAATAGAGAGGATACAGAATAGAATCTCGACTGCAATTCATGTACCAAACTTCATTGCACATGCGCTAAGTCTACCATACTGAAAAGAGTAAACCGGCCGAAGTGGCCGAGAAAAAAGCGGTTCTAGGCACTACAGTCTGGAACCGCGCAGCCGCTACGGTCGTAGGTTCGAATCCTGCCTCGGGCATGGATCTGTGTGATGTCCTTAGGTTAGTTAGGTTTAAGTAGTTCTAAGTTCTAGGGGAATGATGACCTTAGAAGTTAAGTCCGATAGTGCTCAGAGCCATTTGAACCATTTTTTTAAGAAAGAGTAAACAGCTTTGTTAGAAGCCAAAGGTGGACGACAAATACGTTTCGTTTATTTTAGCTCCTGGGCTTACCTACGAATTAACGATTGTCTGAGGTACTGTTAGAGTCAGAAATATATAATGAGGAGTAGTAAGAGGAAAGACGACGCAGGTAAGTAACTAGCGGATCCACAAAGCGGCTGAAAGCAGTGCACGAAAAATTTGAGTTTTCCGATAATCTTGCTGTAAACAACAAAAGCTAATTAAACTGTAAATAATATTGTATGTAAAACAAACAAAAAGACATCAACTCCAGAAGTTAGTTTTTCGGTAGAGGTTCTCCCTTTCCTTTAAATAATTGGAAACTACTGATTTCGCATCTACGCAGTTTCTTCACTTTTCTGTGTAATGCTTCTCATTCTATTCTGAGGTAACTAATTGTCGCACAAAACTGATTTCTTCCATATCTTAGTTTCATATCATAGCTCGATGATGAAGTTTCTATTTTTTCGATACTGGTCACAGTTAATGATTAACTTAATCACCTATTACTCTGCAGCATAACATTTCAAGAGTTTTCATTGAAAAATGTAGCTGCTGGCTACTTTACATTTGATTAATTTTAGGTGGTACTTTGCATGAAACTATCGAAGTTGTTTTTGAAGTTGGAAGGAAAGCCACATCTCGTCACAGCGCAAGTAGACCGCAGCTCTGTAGTGAACAATAGTAGATACACGTTTTTTTCCAATTATGGATCGCGACTTATTGTTGTACTTATTGCTGGTAGAATATGATGATCAAGAAGAAGACATTCTACACCAAGAGTTACATGATGGCAGATCTGAAACTTGCCTGCCATTTAGCAGAAAGCCTTAGCAAAGATTTTTGCGACACTTATCAATCGTCAGTTACTAAAAGAAATGATGCATATTACATAATACGTTACAGTAAACTTACAGGGTCGGGCCAGTTCGAGACATTTGTATACGTTAAACTTAACGCAGCCTATTGTCTTCATGTAAAGTACACTGACGTGACATAAGTCATCGTATAGCAATATGCACATACACAGACAATGCACACAAAGCACAAGAAGGCTAGTAAATTGGTGTAGCTGTCATTTGCACTCAGGTGATTCATCTTAAAATGTTTCTGACGTGATTATGGCCGGAAGCCTGGAATTACCGGACTTCTAATGTGGAATAGTAGCTGGAGCTACACACATGGGATATTCCATTGTGGAAATCGTTACGGAATCTAATCTTCCGAAATCCACAGTGTCAAGATTGTGCCGAGAATACAACATTTCAGACGTTACCTCTCATCACGAACAATTAAGTGGCTGATGGTCTTTACTTATCAACAGAGAGCAGCGGCATTTGCACAGAGTTGTCAGTGCGGACAGACCAGCAACACTGCCTGAAATAATCGCAGAAATCAATGGGAGACGTGTGACGAATGTATCCATTGGGACACTGCGGCGAAATTTGGGTTAATGAACTATGACAGCACTGTCTTTGTTAACACCGCCACATCCACTGGGCTCGTGACATTTCGATTGGATCCTAGATGGCTGAAAAAACAGTGGCCTTGTCAGATGTGTCCCGATTTCGTTGGGTAAGGGCTGATGATAGGGTTCGAGTGTGGCGCAGGTGCCACGAAATCATGGAACCAAGTTGTCAGTAAGGCACTGTGCAAGCTGATGGTGGATCCATAACTGTGTGGGCTATATTTACATGGAATGGGCCGTGTTCTGGGCCAACTGAACCGATCATTGACTGGAAATGGTTATATTCGGCTACTTGGAGACCATCTGCAGACATTCGTGAACTTCATGTTCCCAAAAAACTACGGAATTTTTGGGGATGACAATGCGCCATGTCACCGGGCCACAATTGTTCGCGATTGGTTTGAAGAACATTCTGGACAATTAGAGCGAATGATTTGTTCACCCACATCGCCCGAAATGAATCCCATCGAACATTTATGGGGCATAATCTAGGGGTCAGTTTGTGCACAAAATCCTACACTGGCAGTACTTTAGCAATTATGGACCGCTACAGAGGCAGCATGACTCAATATTTCCGCAGCGGACTTCCAACGACTTGTTGGATCCGTGCCCCTTCGAAATTCTACATTACTCAAGGCAGGAGGACGTCAGACACGGTATTAGGTGACATTAGTCACCTCATTGTAATACTTTCGTTAATTCTAAATAAATTCACTAACTGGGAATATCTTGGCATCAGCTATGTTACGCATAGACGTGCTACCTATTACTGACATATGGAAATTTGTGCTGGATTGGGACTCGAACCAGAATTTTCCGCTTCGCGAGAAGTCGCCTTATTCACTTCGGCTATCCATGCATGTCAACGTATTTCGAATTAATTCCGGATGGCTGTCAATCGTTGTCAATGACTGTTCATCCAGACACGCAAGTAAATAATACCTCAGGCTGAAATCGTGAAAGAAAATTGCAGCACAAAAACTCCTACAGAGTGCCACATAACAGCTGTTTCT
This sequence comes from Schistocerca nitens, assembly GCF_023898315.1. NCBI lineage: Eukaryota > Metazoa > Arthropoda > Insecta > Orthoptera > Acrididae > Schistocerca > Schistocerca nitens. The sequence goes on along the minus strand of NC_064615.1, from coordinate 587,710,431 downwards.
GTTGGAAGTGAAGGGGTTTAACAGCTCAAAATCTCAGAACATAAAAATTAAGAAGTGAAATAAAATTGCTGCAAGGAAAAACCGATATATACAAAACAAAGTAGCTTCATTGTCATCTAAAGCTAACAGCAATGGCAGTTCACAGCTTGCACATCTGAACGGTAATGAATTTAAAAGAATATGTGATAAATTTTTAATTAAAAACTTTCACAACTTGTTTCATTGGCATGTACTTTAGTAAAAGTTTTCATTTAGTCGGTTGGATTAGTTCCGTTTCGAAAGAATGACCATTTCGAACCGTAGTTGTAAGCAGCTTTTGTTTCGCATTGGCGGTCTCAATATGGCGTCGAGTGCAACGCTTCACTTCTGTAGCGGCCACATTCTGGTACCAGACAACACTTCATACAAAGCAAAGGAGCCGCCCTCTGCTTGCCGTTCTGTACACTCTCCATTTTGTGCCTGGGGTGTCCCATTCGACGCGCCAGATTCTCCCCACCGCTATATCCCGAAGCAGCAGCCTGAAAGCGGATGACCTCGTCCAATAGCTCGTTCAGGTGTTTGCGAGCTGTGGCCGGCTCCCCCTGCGTCCGCTCAGAGCATGCACACATCTTACCGGTACTAGCAGACCAGCTGAAGAACTAAACCTAAAGTATAGAAGGACGGGGTGGCCGAGCGGTTCTAGGCGCTACAGCCTGGAACCGCGCAACCGCTACGGTTGCAGGTTCGAATCCTGCCTCGGGCATGGACGTGTGTGACGTCCTTAGATTAGTTAGGTTTAAGTAGTTCTAGCGGACTGATGATCTGAGAAGTCCCATAGTGCTCAGAGCCATCTGAAGTTTTAACTAAAGTACAAAAGCACACAGAGGTCTTGGTAAACCCAGGTACGCAACTTGCTACCCTCCTGATACGCCACAAATGGACGCTGATGCCTTAATGAGCTGTGTAGCTGGCTGTTCAGAAGAAATGAAAACTAAGCTACAGACTACCTGAATTTACACTTACAAAGCGTGAGATTAAACCTCTTAAACAGAAAAACACGCATGAATTTTAAGAAATATACTATTAGTAAAACACAGGAAAAGCTAAGCACTTAACTTGATGCTCTGGAGATATGAACAGCGGGGAGCTGACTGACTGGCTTACTACACGAACTGGCGCTTGTATTAAAAAACAAGAGAGCAACTACTGTGCTACGCGAAAGGCAAAGATCCCGAGTTCGAGTCTCTGTGTGGCACACAGTTTTAATATGCCAGGAAGTTTCATATCAGCGCACACTCCGCTGCAGAGTGAAAATCTCATTCTGGAAACATCCCCCAGGCTGTGGCTAAGCCATGTTTCCACAATATCCTTTCTTTCAGGAGTTCTAGTTCTGCAAGGTTCGCAGGAGAGATTCTGTTAAGTTTGGAAGGTAGGAGACGAGGTACTGGCAGAAGTGAAGTTGTGATGACGGGGCGTGAGTCGTGCTTGGGTAGCTCAGTTGGTAGAGCACCTGCCCGCGAAAGGCAAAAGTCCCGAGTTCGAGTCTCGGTCCGGCACACAGTTTTAATCTGCCAGGCAGTTTCACTATACGACTGGCTTGATGAATTCACACGTACAAAATGCAAGATTAAATCTCTAATACAGAAAAAAGAGACTTAAGAAATATGCTACTAATAAATCACAGGAGGCCGGCCGGTGTGGCCGTGCGGTTCTAGGCGCTTCAGTTTGGAACCGCGTGAGCGCTACGGTCGCAGGTTCGAATCCTGCCTCGGGCATGGATGTGTGTGGTGTCTTAGGTTAGTTAGGTTTAAGTAGTTCTAAGTTCTAGGGGACTGATGACCACAGATGTTAAGTCCCATAGTGCTCAGAGCCAAATCACAGGAAATGTGAAAGTACATGTCTTGGCATTCTGTAGTACTCGTATGTTATTCATTCATTCACTCCGTCACAATTATTTTGTTTTACTAATTTTTTAGTTTTCTCTGTTCACAGATTGTTAATCATCATTCTGTAAACTAAGTACTATATTGTCCTATGAAATAGTACTTATGGTTCATATGGACGTACGCAACGTGATAAGTACATAAATAAAAATAAATAAATTACTCTTTGTGAAAATGTGTAACATTTAGCATAGTTCTCTGAGCAAGGTTTTAACTGTTATTTCATATTTATGGATAAACGTAGTTAGACAAGGTGTCATGCAACATCCTATTTATGTTCTTGCGCACAATTAATGAAAATAAAAGGAAATTGTAAAGGTTAATGCAGCTTCTTCAAACATACAGTGTACTTTCCTGGAGAGACGCTGAAGTAAGCATCCTTAACATCTTTATCAGCTGAACACATTATTATGAACTGCCGTATCATGCAGCCGACAATATTGGCGGGCATCCTTATGAACGGTATACCACTGCTACACACTTCTTTTTATTGACAGCGAATTTTTGTTTACAAATGCTACTTCCATTAGTACACTACTGGCCATTAAAATTGCTACACCACGAAGCTGACGTGCTACAGACGCGAAATTTAGCCGACAGGAAGAAGATGCTGTGATATGCAAATGATTAGCTTTTCACACCGCTCACATAAGGTTGGCACCGGTGGCGACACCTACAACGTCTTGACATGAGGAAAGTTTCCAACGGATTTCTCATACACAAACAGCAGTTGACCGGCGTTGCCTGGTGTAACGTTGTTGTGATGCCTCGTGTAAGGAGGAGAATCGCGTACCATCACGTTTCCGACTTTGATAAAGGTTGGATTGTAGCCTATCGCGACTGCGGTTTATCGTATCGCGACATTGCTGCTCGCGTTGGTCGATATCCAATGACTGTTGCCAGAATATGGAATCGGTGGGTTCAGGAGGGTAACACGGAACGCCGTGCTGGATCCCAACGGCCTCGTATCACTAGCAGTCGAGATGACAGGTATTTTATCCGCATGGCTGTAAATGATCGTGCAGCTACGTCTCGATCCCTGAGTCAACAGATGGGGACGTTTGCAAGACAACAACCATATGCACGAACAGTTCGACGACGTTTGCAGTTGCATGGACTATCAGCTCGGAGACCATGGCAGCTGTTACGCTTGACGCTACATCACAGACAGGAGCGCTTGCGATGGTGTACTCGACGACGAACCTGGGTGCACGAACGGCAATACGTCATTGTTTCGGATGAATCCAGGTTCTGTTTACAGCATCATGATGGTCGCATCCGTGTTTGGCGACATCGCGGTGAACGCACATTGGAAACGTGTATTCGTCATCGCCGTACTGGCGTATCACCCGGCGTGATGGTATGGTGTGTTACTGGTTACACGTCTCGGTTACCTCTTGTTCGCACTGACGACACTTTGAACAGTGGACGTTACATTTCAGATGTGTTACGACCCGTGGCTCTAGCCTTCATTCGATCCCTGCGAAACCCTACATTTCAGTGGTATAATGCACGACCGCATGTTTCATGTCTTGTACGGGCCTTTCTGGATACAGAAAATGTTCGACTGCTGCCCTGACCAGCACATTCTCCAGATCTCTCACCAATTGAAAAGTCTGGTCAATGGTGTCCGAGCAACTGGCTCGTCACATTAGGCCAGTCACTACTCTTGATGAACTGTGGTGTCGTGTTGAAGCTGCATTGGCAGCTGTACCTGTACACGCCATCCAAGCTCTGTTTGACTCAATACCCAGGCGTATCAAGGCCTTTATTACGGCCAGAGGTGGTTGTTCTGGGTACTGATTTCTCAGGATCTATTGGTGTAGCAATTTTAATGTCCAGTAGTGTAGTATTCTAATGAATTACGTCATGGACGAGTGAACCCAACATAACATAGAATGTGTAATAAAAGTATCTAGAAACCATTAAGTAATGTGGAATTAACCGTTAGATATCACAAGAGGTGCATCCGTCAGCATGAATGGAAGAGGGAGCATTGTGTTGTCGCTGAAGAAGCAGCAGCAGCAGAATGAGTTGGGAAGGAGCGATCATTGGCTTCGAATTTTGGCTAGCCGTTGGGTGTCACCTGGCTGACAGATCCATTAGTGACATTTCAAAATTTCTAATATCGCCCATTTCGACTACTGGTGATGCGACTGTGAAGAAGAAAATCGAAAGAAAATCACATTTAAACCAAGAACTATGGACCGTCGGGCAATGCAGTGGATGGTTGTATACAACAAACGGAACCAGTTGAAGGCATCATAGTCCAGTCAAATAGTAGATATACCTTGCAAAAGGTGGGGTAGAAGAGTTTATTTTTTCAACTCGTTCATATGGTTGGAAAGATTAGAAAACCGAGTTTTGCCAACAAAATTTCACTTGGGAAAACTTTCTGCAGTCAAAAAACTTCGAAAATGTCGGACTTTTTTCAGTTTCTTCAAAATATCTCAGTTTAATTTGCTCCTAGCGCTTTAACGTCTAGTTTCTTTTTTAAAGAGCACAAAATTCTCTACAAATTTGATTCTTGCCATTTTTTTCTACTCCCAATATCTAAGGCGCTACAGCGCCTCAATAAATACCAATTATTCAAATTTTGAGCATAGTGGCAAGATACCTTATTTTTGAACACTATTTTTTCAGTTTCTGTTTGTGTAGTATAAATACATTATACATCATGTTATAAGTTGGAATTTACCACCTCACTTTCAGGTATTCAATTTCTCTGCATGCAACATGAGGATTGCTGGGCACCCAACTATTGTGATTCTTACATCACTACCTGAAGTTCACTATGGGCGACCTCAGCCCTGGTATTTGTAGAACTATAAATATAAAAATACATCATTAAGAGACATAAACACACACACACACACACACACACACACACACACACACAAGCGCGCGCGCGCGCGCACGCACACACACAAATACATACGCACGCACACAAAATAATTTGTCTCAGGAAACTGAACTATTATTAGCCGCAATAGGCAACCTAATTAGATAGATAATTATTCTTGTGTATAAAAGCCACCCAGTTGACATTAAAAATAAGTAGCTTTATTACAATTAAAATGCATTGTCAGTTACAAAATAATGTTGACAGTTCTGGGTGTGTAATACTTGTAATATTGTACTTAAGCGCACTTGAGATAGATATGAGCATCATTTCCAACGTTTTGATGGGCCAGGTTCCTCAGTGTCACCAGAAATACCTTGAGTTACGGATTCAGGGTCTGTACATAGAGTTGATCCCAGATTGACCTCTTCTTTAAACAGCGAGTCAGCCTCAGCAAGTTCGTTGGTTTCGTCAGCGGTTTCCTCAACATCCTCCATAACATCTTCTTCACTGTCTTCATATAACAATTTTGGCACGTTTTCATAGTTGGCCCCAATACATTTCTTGCAGATTGAAGAACATTTCAAACCCACTTTTCTGCAGGAGCACGCTTCGCCACAGTTCAGCTTGCATGAGCATGAAACAATGTGAAGAAGTGCTTCAGCTGCTGGATCTTGGCTCATTATAATGGGTATTGGACCGTGGTCACTGTGATTCCAGCCCCATTTTTCAGGTGGTTCCCAGTTCCCCATCCAACTATGAACTTGTTGGTAAGTCCGCAACGAATGATGTTGTGCAGAATCTTGTGTAGGTGGCAACCGTACAAGATTCAGTTTGCTTTTTGTGGCAGACTTGGCGAATAGCTGGTACCGCAAATGGTCTAGTGCGTGGGAACTGCTGACACCTCCACTATACAATGCGATAGTAACCTGTTCTCCTGCAGTTATTATTTCTTCACGGGTAGCATGTGGTTTATTGAACGTGCAAAGCGCTGAGGTTAGGTGTTCATTTTTCGCAACAGTATTGCAGCACTTAATTTTTCCTTGACCAAAAAAAGCAGATGTTGTATCACATCCGCTAAAGGCGGGAGTGAACAGAATATATTCACTATCAAACTTGTAAGATGCAGTGGAAAACCACTTGTCTTCTGCATTTCCTCTTCCTGGCTTTAAGAAAAATAAGTTTTCATTGCCTTGCCCCAAACCAGTCATGAGCACAAGCAGGTCAACATCTTCTCCTACAATGACAACACTTACAAAATCTTCGGTTCTTGAAATGGCAGATGTTACAATTATAACGTCAGCATCTTCTTGTGCCTCGTGCACTTCAATGCTACACTCCAGAAATTCCGTTTTAAGAAGTGTGATCAAACGCAACTTGTTTCGTTCGTTGTACAAGAACTTGTCCTGAGGGACTTGGTTCACCATCTCTGATTCAACCACAACGTCAACCGAAGAATGTTGTTTGGACCTACGAATCCTCTCAGCACTCTTTGTGCTACATTTGTCTTCCTCACATTGATACCCATCAAATACAATAGCAAATTGAGAACCAAAATGACGTTGCAGGTAAGAAACATAGCTTTGGGCTATTGTCATGAAGCAAACATTTCGAGTCCAAGTCACTTTGTGGATAAGGTACCCTCCATCAATGACAAAAAATTTACTCGGTCCACCTGAGTTCTCATCTTCCACTGGAACGAAGGCATTGTAGAATGAAGATTTGGTTCCTTTTCGCATGCATTTTTCTGAGAATAGGGACACTGGGTAAGGAGCAAGTTCATATTTCAGAAAGGCTTTTAACTCTTCACTTTGTTTCATTAAACAAACCCTTTGGAAAAGAGTTAAAGGATCATCAGCAGTAATTTTAGTGTTCCCAGCTTTTACAGAATTGAACGCAGAAAGGAGAGTCACAACTTTATCTTTTCTACGGAAATTTACACCGTGGAAATTGTCACCAACTATTCTTTGCTCGAAATTTGAAAAATTGGTATTTTTTGACGCGCTGTAGCGCCTTAGATACTGGGAGTAGAAAAAAATGGTAAGAATCAAATTTGTAGAGAACTTTGTGCTCTTTAAAAAAGAAAATAGACGACAAGGCGATAGGAGCAAATGAAACTAAGATATTTTGAAAAAACTGAAGAAGTCAGAAATTTTCGAAGTTTTTTGGCTGCAGAAAGTTTTCCCAAGAGAAATTTTGTTGGCAAAACTTGGTTTTCTAACCTTTCCAACAATATGAACGAGTTAAATAAATAAAATCTTCTACCCCACCTTTTGCAAGGTACAGGCTTTTTTACTGACAGTTTCACTGGACTATCACTCGTTAGTTGCGAACAGTTCAGCTAGCACTATGCCTGTGCGAAGGTAGTTCAGAAGAATGGAGTACAACTGTCGAGCATCTCCTCGTAATCCACACATTTGTGTAGTGAATGCGCTGCAACGCTTCAGGTTGTGTAAAGAGCAACGCCACTGGACATTGGATGACTAGAAGCGAGTGGTATGATGTGATGAGCCACGCTATAACCTGCAGCAGTCCGATGGGAGTGTTTAGGTTTGGCGAATGCCTAGACTACGTCACTTGTCCTCATGCGTAATGCCAACAGTGAAGTAAGGAGCAGATAATTAGATCATGCTACACTATGGTGGTTTTTCTCGTGGTTATGATGTCGTCTCCTGACTGAGCTTTAGGAAACGTTGAATGCGGAAGTATATGGACATATACGCATATTACAGCTTTATGTACTGGGGAGGAGGGGGGGGGAGGGAGAAGGGGAGAGGAAAAACTCGGAGACGATAACTGTCTGTAAGACCACGATACAGCATGAAGCAGCATCTGCGAGGGAATGGTTTGTGGCCAATAACATTCCTGAAATGGACAGGCGTGTCCAGCATCCCAACCTGAAACCAACGCACCTCCTTTGGTATGAGAACTTTTCTCCAGAGCCCAGCGTCCGACGCCACTACCTTACTTTGGCTCTTGTGGAAAAATGGTCTGCCATTCCTCCACAGACATTCAGACACCTCATTGAAAGTGCCTTCAGCCGAGTTCAAGGCGTCATAATGCCGAAAGGTGGACACACCCCATGGTAATGTACGATAATTGATGTTCAGATAGTTTTGATCAGATAGTATATATTAGTGACTTGGGATACGCTGACAGTGATCCAGAGGGTAACCAATCACCTGAGAAGTCGATATCGCTAACGCACACAGGTGCAGTGGCACTCAACTCGGAGGTAGCTCGCTCGTGTCCCTATGGTACTTGCTTAATTTTGCTGGCAAGGGGAGGAAATGCGATTGCGTGAAGTTGCTGAAACAAGACTTGGCGCTCATGTCGTAATTTCAAACCTCTCCGCAGTGGAGTGAGGGCATATGACACTGTCAGATGGAATTCGGGGAGCATTTTGGTGCTAATCGAGAATATTGGTATACGTGGTGGCATCGCGTTTCACGATCTCTGTTCTCTCATCGTCTTGCAACACAAATGTCATGCCACACTATGCACCTCAGAGCACAGTATCCTGGTTCTAGCTCCTATACAGAATGATCCAGGAGGGTAGAAAATAGTCATGATGAATAAAAAAAATAGCAACTGGGTCTGAAAGACAAAAGATATATTAAAAATATTTTAAGTAACAATTCAGTTGCAGATTTCTCCCGCGAGGAATACGTCGGCTAAGATTCATACACACTGTCGGGTCACATCAGTGTGACCGCCTGTTATAAGCAAGCAACGCGGACAACTGTGAGACGTGCAGTAAGAGTGTGAGTGAGGTTCTGAAAGGTACCTGCAGGGATGTGGAGCCATGCCGACTCCAGTGCCGCGACCAGCTGGGCTAGATTCTCAGTTGAGGACCCATGGTGCAATCAGCCCAGTCGAGGTGGTCCCACAGATTTTCGATTGGGTTTAGATCCGGGAAGTCTGGTGATCAAGGGAGTACGGCAAACACATCCCTTAGCTCTTACAAGCAGGCACACATACTGTGAACTGTGTGACACGTTTCATTGTGGAGGAGGAGGAAATTATTGTTTAACGTCCCATCCACAACTAGTTCATTAGAAACGAAGTACACGCTCGGATTAGTGAAGGATGGAAAAGGAAAGCTGCAATGCTCTTTCGAAGGAATCATCCTGGCGTTTGCCTTAAGCGATTTAGGGAAATCACAGGAAACCTAAATCAGGTTAGCTTGATACATGTTTGAAATACCATCTTCCTGAATGCGAGTCCAGTGCCCTAACTACTGCATCATCCCACTCGGTACACGTTCAATTGTCTTGCTGAAAGATACCCTCATGTTGAGGATCAACAAGCCGCGTATAGGGTTGGACATGGTCCCGGATGACAGAGGCATACTTGTGTTCATCCGTTGTACCTATCAGAATGATGTCATCACCCGGCAAATGCCACAGGAACATTCTCTAAACCACCAGTAAAGCAGCAGCAACCGCCCAAGACAGAAGCAGCCACGGGGAAGTAACCGATTTTGTGACTTTTACGAATTTCTAACCAGGGAGGAATTGTATAATTTCATCTGTGTGCTTTGATAGTTTACTTTCTTGAGTTTCTGCGTGTTAACTTAATATCTAATAGACACAGTCCTCGTGTTTTCATTTGCTTCGGGATGTAAACCGATTTTGTGACATATTATAAGTCCGTAATCGTCACAGTTCTTGCGTTGTCGTCACGGTTTACAGTAGAGTTCCGCAGCACATGTCTGAGTAGGGTAGTTTTCCACGGTCATTAGTATAGATAGGGACTGTGATTGTAGTGTGTGGATGCGAGCAAGGTTGGTGACATTCCGCTATTAGCTCCAGGCTGTGATGGCTTTGGTTACACAGCTTGAAGCTACAATGTATGGGCATCACTGTTCTGGGCCAGCTCTGAGGCTCCAACAGACGTCCAGCACGTCCGAGTCCTCCGATAGGTCCTCACTGTTAACCATCCCAGTTGTAGCTCGCACTGAGGTTGACCTCTCACCCATGATCGAATGGGAGGTTTTTTTAGGTTAAGAGGGTCTTGGGATAACATAAAAAGGGCTTCAGTTCCAAATGGTGCAGGCCAAACACAGGAAGAACATAGATACACGAACCGTAGGTATGGTATAACAGTTATAAATTGCCGTAGCTACGTTGGAGAAATATCAGAGCTCCAAACGCTAATAGAAAGCACTGACGTTGAAATCGGTATATGCACTAAAACTGGCTAAAGAAAGAGATGAGTTCAGGTGAAATTTTTGTAGAGACCTAGCAGTATTCCGAAAGGATAGGCTAAACACAGATGGCGGTGGCGCGTTTGTTGCTGTTATAAGTAGTTTATCTTGTAGCGAAATTGAAGTGGATAGTTATTGTGAGTTATTTGGGCAATGGTTTATCTTGGGAACCGGAATAAAAAATAATTAGATCCTTTTATCGACCTTCCAATCCAGATGATACAATTGCTGAAAGGTTCAAAGGAAACCTGAGTGTAATTTCAAACACATACTCGACTCATACAATTATAGTTGGCAGTGACTTTAGTTTACCCTCGAGATGTTGATAAAAGTACTTGTTTAAATCCGGAGACAGGCATAAAACATCATCCGAAATTGTGCTAAACGCATTCTCTGAAAATTATTTCGAACAGTTAGCTCAGGAGCCCACGCAAATAGTAAATGGTTGTGAAAACACACTTGACCTCTTATCATCAAATAATGCTGAGTTAATAACGAGCATCAAAACGGATACAGGAATTAGTGAACACAGGTTTTTAGTAGCGAGACTGAATATTATAACTCCCTAATCCTCCAAAAATAAACTAAAAATGTACCTATTCAAAAAACCAGATAAAAATTCACTTCACACCTTCCTGAGAGACAATCTCTGCTCCTTCCAAATTAACAATGTAAATGTAGATCAAATTTGGCCTGAATTCAAGGAAATAGTATCGGCAGCAATTGAGGTTTCTATCAAATAAATTAACAAATGACGGTGCTGATCTCCATTGGTACCCAAAACGGGTCAGAACTCTGTCGCAGAAACAACTAGAATATCATGCCAAACTTAAACTCACGCAATATCTCAAAGATTGGCAATCTTTCACAGAAGCTCGAAATTTAGCTTGGATTTCAATGCGAGATGCTTATGATAGTTTCCACAAAGAAACTTTGTCTCGAAACCCGGCAGAAAATCCAAAGACATTCTTGTCGAATATGAAGTATGCTAGCGGCAAGACACGATCAATGCCTTTTTCTGCACGATAGCAGTGGAAGTACTATCGACGACAGTGCTGCCAAAGCAGAGTTACTAAACACAGCCTTCCGAAATTCCTTCACCATAGAAGACGAAGTAAACATTCCAGAATTAGAATCAAGAACAGTTGCCAACATGAATAACGTAGAAGTAGATATCTGCAGAGTAGTGAAGCGACTTAAAGAACTTAACAAAAGCAGGTCTGCCGCTCCAGACTGTATACCAGTTAGCCCGCCCGGTTAGCCGTGTAGTCTAACGCACGGTTTTCCGTATTGTGAAGGAGCGCCTGGTCCCCGGCACGAATCCGCCCGGCGGACTTGTGTCGAGGTGCAGTGGGCTGGCCAGTCTGTGGATGGTTTTTAGGCGGTTTTCCACCTCCCCCGACGAAAGCTGGCTGGTTCCCCTTATTCCGCCTCAGCTACACTATGTCAGCGATTGCTGCGCAAACAAGGTCTCCACGTAAGCGTACACCACCATTCCTCTACGACGCAAACATAGGGGTTACACTCGTCTGGTGTGAGACGTTCCCTGGGGGAGGGGGGGGGGGGGGTCCACCGGGAGCCGAACCGCACAATAACCCTGAAAGATTGGTTCGGTGTGGGGCGGTGGAGTGGTGAAGTGGACTGCGATAGTCGTCATGGGGTTGTGGACCACTGCTGCTGCGGCGGGGATGGAGCCTCTCCGTCGTTTTTAGGCATTCGGCTAACATACAATACAATACAATACCATTTAGGTTCCTTTCAGAGTATACTGATATAATAGCTCCATTGAATTGTATTGTATTGTATGTTAACTGGGGACCTAGAAACGATGGAGAGGCTCCGTCCCCGCCGCAGCCGCAGTGGTCCACAACCCCACGACGACTATCGCAGTCCACTTCACCCCTCCGCCGCCCCACACCGAACCCAGGGTTATTGTGCGGTTCGGCCCCCGTTGGACCCCCCAGGAACGTCTCACACCAGACGACTGTAACCAGTATGTTTGCGTGGTAGAGTAATGGTGGTGTACGCGTACGTGGAGAACTTGTTTGCCCAGCAATCGCCGACATAGTGTAACTGAGGCGGAATTAGGAGAACCATCCCGCATTCGCCGAGGAAGATGAAAAACCGCCTAAAAACCACCCACAGACTGGCCGGTTCACCGGACCTCGACACAAATCCGCCGGGCGGATTCGTGCCGGGGACCAGGAGCTCCTTCCTACCCGGAAAGCCGTGCGTTAGATCGCCACGGCCAACCTAATAGCACCATAATTAACAATCATATACAACCGTTCGTTCAACGAAAGATCCCCACCCAAAGATTGGAAAATTGCACACGTCAGACCAATATTCTAGAAAGGTAGTAGGAGCAACCCACTAAATTATAGTCCAATATCATTAACGTCGATATTCAGCGAGATTCTGGAACATATATTGTGTTCGAACATTGTGAATTACCTCGAAGAAAACGGTCTATTGAAACACAGTCAACACGGATTTAGATACATCGTTCTTGTGAAACACAGCTAGCTCATTACTCACACAGTGTTGAGTGCTATTGACAAGAGATTTCAAATTGATTCGGTATATCTAGATTTCCAGAAGTCATTTGACACTGTACCACACAAGCGGCTTGTGGTGAAATTGCATGCTTATGGAATATCGCCTCAGTTATGTGAGTGGATTCATAATTTCCTGTCAGGGAGGTCACAGTTGGTAGTAACTGACAAAGTCATCGAGTAAAACAGAAGTCATTTCTGGCGTTCACCAAGGTAGCGTTGCAGACCCTTTGCTGTTCCTTACCTACACTCATGCTCCTAAATTATGGATAATGGTGATACATGGTGAAACAACGCTCTGGTGGGCGGTTTACGGGTTTAAATCGCCTTGGAGTATGACCAAGCGGTGCATTTGACCTGCGGTCGTTGCACGGTGGCGCTGGGAGCAGTAAACATACGCAGAGGTGTGTTGGTGCATGTCAGAGTACGGTGCAGGGAGTAAGTGTGCACACGTTTTCAGACGTGCTAATGGTGACTGTGTGTTGAAAATGGCTCAAAAAACACATATTGATGACGTTATGAGTGTTAGAATACTAGGGTGACAGGAGGCCGGTCAAACACAGCAGGTCGTAGCACGGGCCTTCCGTGTGCCACAAAGTGTGATCTCAAGATTATGGCAACGACTCCAGTAGACAGGAAACGTGTCCAGGCGCTACAGTACGGGACGTCAACAGTGTACAACACCACAAGAAGACCGATATCTCACCATCAGTTATCGCAGACGGCCATGGAGTACTGCAGGTAGCCTTGCTCGGGACCTTACTGCAGCCACTGGAACAGTTGTCTCCAGAGACACAGTCTACAGACGACTGAACAGACATGGTTTATTCTCCCGGAGACCTGCAAGGCGCATTCCACTGACCCCTGGTCACATGAGAGCCTGTAAAGCCTGGTGTCAAAAAAACAGTACATGGTCATTGGAACAGTGGTCCCAGGTTATGTTCGCAGACGAGTCCAGGTATAGTCTGAACAGTGATTCTCGCCAAGTTTTCATCTGGCGTGAACCAAGAACCAGATACCAACCCCTTAATGTCCTTGAAAGGGACCCGTATGGAGGTCGTGGTTTGATGGTTTGGGGTGGGATAGTGATTGGTGCACGTACAGCCTGCATGTCTTTGACAGAGGAACTGTAACAGGTCAGGTGTATCGGGACGTCATTTTGCACCAATATTCCGCCTTTTCAGGGGTGCAGTGGGTCCCACCTTCATCCTGATGGATGGCAGCGCACGGCCCCACCGAGCTGCCATCGTGGAGGAGTACCTTGAAACAGAAGATAACAAGCGAATGCAGTGGTCTGCCTTTTCTCCAGACCTAAACCCCATAAAGCACGTCTGGGATACTCTCAGTCTACGTATCGCTGCACGTCTTCAAACCCCTACGGCACTTCAGGATCTCCGATAGGCACTGGTGCAAGAATGGGAGGCTATACCCCAGTAGCTGCTCGACCACCTGATTCAGAGTATGCCAACCCATTGTGCGGACTATGTACGTGTGTATGGTGATCATATCCCATAAAGATGTGGGGTACATGCACAGGGAACAGTGGAGTTTTCTAGCACATGTGTTCCGGTACGGTTTTCTCAACTTATCACCAATATCGCGGACTTACAGATCTGTGTCGTGTGTGTTCTCTATGTGCCCATGCTATTAGCGCCGGTATTGTGTAGTGCCACGTTGTGTGGCATCACATTCTGCGGTTATTCTTAATTTACAAGCATGAGTGTATATAAACGATTTAGGAGGCAATTTGAGCAACCGTCTAAGGTTGTTTGCAGATGATGCTGTCGTTTATCTACTGGTATAGTCATCAGAAGATCGAAACAAATTGCAAAACGATTTAGAAAAGATATTAGTATGGTGTAAAAATTGGCAATTGACCTTAAATAACGAAAAGTGTGAGGTTATCCACACGAGTTCTTAAAGAAATCGGTTAAACTTCGGTTACGCGATAAATCAGTCGAATCTAAAGGCTGTAAATTCAACTAAATACCCAGGAATTACAATTACGAACAACTTAATTTGGAAGCATGACATAGAAAATGTTCTGCTTTTTATTGGCAGAAGACTTATAACATGTAACAGATCTACTAAAGAGACTGCCTAAACGACGATTGTCAGTCCTCTTTTAGAATGCTGGTGCGCGCTGTGGGATCCTTAGCAGATAGAATTGACGGAGTACATCGATAAAGTTTAAAGAAATGCAGCACGTTTTGTATTATCGCAAAATAGGGGAGAATTCGCCACTGAAATGATACAGAATAAGGGGTGGACATCATTGAAACAAAGGCGTTTTTCGTAGCGGAGGAATCTTCTCACGAAATTTCAATCACCAACATTCCCCCCGAATCCGAAAATATTTTGTGGACGTCGACCTGCATAGGGAGAAACGGCCACATGATAAAATAAGGGAAGTCAGAGCTCGTACGGAAAGGTATGTGTGTTCGTTTTTTCCGCGCGATGTACGAGATTGGGATAATAGAGAAGTATTCTCGAGGTGCTTCGATGGACCCTCTGCCCACTTGAATGTGAGTAGAGGAGTATCCATAAAGATACAGATAACGAAAGCACCTCCGACTTGGACCCTTACGACGATTGTTGCGGGGTGTTTGCTGTCAGTCTGATGGAGGATAAAACGTGATTAATCTGGAAAGACCACCTATCGCCACTCAGTGGACGTCCTGCTGTGGTACTGGCGTGCGGATTCCAGCCTTCGTCGTCGAAGAACAGCAGCCATCATGGTTGCATGAACCAGGCGCCTGCTGCGCTAGCTCACACGCAGCAACTTCCGCTGAACGGCCGTTGAGGAGACATTGTGGCAGCCTCTTGGTTAATCTGGGCGGTCAATTGCTCAACAGTTGCACGTCTATTCGCCCGTTCACATTTCTGCAGTTGTTTGTCACCCCTGTCATCTACTGCCCGTGGTGCACCACGGTTGCCTTCTCGCCAATTTTCGATAGCGTCATTCTGCCACGCACGGCATACTTTAACCATGGTAGCACACAAACAGTTTACCGACTTAGCCGTTGTGGAAATGCTTCCACCCTTGGCCCAAAAGCCAGTGATCATGTCCTTTTGGATGTCAGATAAATCGCTCCGATTCCCCAAGATTACAACTATTGCACTGTTTTCCGCGTCCCCCGAATCGTTTTCACACCCTCCATTGCTAGTGCTGCCACCTGCCGTCTGTGAATTATTGTTGCACACTGGCGCCGAACATAGGCGGTTGCCATTTTAATGTGACCGGTCCGTGTTTGAAATATTTCACTGAATGAATGTATGTGGTTTTTCTATACAATACAACAGACATACTACAGTCGACTCATACTTCTTATTTTATACTTCTCTTTTTGGAAAATTAATATGTATTAGCCTTAATAGAGGGACCAACATCAGCAGCTGCTCCGTATACAGCTCCAATGCAATCTACTGAAGGACCATCTACAGTTCTTCCAGAGAAACTGCAATGTCTTCAGATTTTCCACTACATTTACGAAGCACGAAAGCGCGTAGGGCTCTGTCATAGCTGAAGGTCAACGGCAATGTTTCTTGCCTGGGACTCCAATGATGACATCAAACTTCACTGACACCTCCCCCCTCCTGTTACGACTGTCCATCTGACAAAGGCACGATGCCTGCCACGGCGGCGGGCAGGATATTACTCAGAATAGTCACTGTTGCCTGCGATATTTCGATAACTGCAGCTTTATTGGGACACGAATGTCTAAGCATTTCAGCAAAGTGCCTTCCAGGTACCAATGACTGTCGCTTGGTTTCCGAGGCCTAAGTTCATTATTTGTAGCATCGTACCCACTGTCGACCCTGATCATCTGGCTTGGAGCAGAAGGGAAGGAGTAAACCAGAGGTTCAGACGATTCTTCGTTGATATCAGATGCAAATTTCTCGACCTCCGGTACAGGATGGAGAATTATAGGGCTCTCTTTAAAGTGGATACTTGGTTAGCGAGTTACGTGTAGTGTGCAGGTCAGAGGAAACCCCCTTGGGATCAGAGACGAACTGCCTGCCAATATCGATGATACATAAGCCACAATGTTCCCAGAAAAAGCTCGTCCTCGCAGATGGGATGCTGAAAAGATTAATATTAGTAAACTGCAGGAGCGTCCAAGGAAAGGTCCCAGAACTAGTATACCTTATTGAACGTTGTAGCAGCCATGTATTATTAGGAACACAAATTTGGTTGAAACCGGAAGTGAACAGCAACGAAATTCTAAGTTCGGATTAGAATATTTGCCGTAAGGATAAGTTAGTCGCCAGTAGTGACGATGTAGTTATTTCAGAAAAGAATTCGATTATATTTAACGGTGTTATCACGGATTCCGAGTATGAATTAATCTGGGTGAAGTTAAGCATCAAAGGTCGGTCAAAAATGGTAATCGAAGCTTTTATAGACCGCGTGTTTCAAGAGCTGCAGTTTTAGAGCGCTTCAGAGAAAACCTTCGGAGTACCGTTAGTAACTTTCCTCCTCATGCCGTTGCAATAGGGGCAGTCTTCAACGTGCTTAGGCGTAGACTG
This sequence comes from Schistocerca nitens, assembly GCF_023898315.1. Lineage (NCBI taxonomy): Eukaryota > Metazoa > Arthropoda > Insecta > Orthoptera > Acrididae > Schistocerca > Schistocerca nitens. Next base: position 587,693,373 of record NC_064615.1, on the reverse strand, counting down.
AGAGAATCATGCTATCAAAACTGGTACCAGAGACAGGGATTCGCGTGACATTATTCTGAATGTCGTGTCCGAAAATTACTTCGAGAAGGTAATTAGAGGACCAGCCCGAGAAGGTAACGTCTTAGATCTCCTAGCAAAAAACAGACCCGAAATTATCGAAACAGTTATCATAGAAGAGGATATCAGTGATCATAAGGCTGCATCAGCAACAGCGACTACGGGTATTACAAGGAATGTTAAGAAACGTAGCAAAATATTTTTGCTTAGCAAGAGTGACACGACACAAATAATCAGTGCTGAGGACAAAGATGTGAAGCTCAAATGGAAAAAAAAAACTTCAAAAGCATTTTTCAATATGACTTAGACTAGTATGTTCCGAGAAAGGTCTTACGGAATATGGAAGACCCACCGTGGTTTAACAGCCATTTTAGAAAAGTACGACGTACACAAAGAGAGTGTAGTCACAGATTCAGGAGAAGTTAAAAACTAGCAAACAAACAGAAAACTGAACAAAGCGAAAATGAGTGTATGGAGAACAATGAGAGAAGCGTTCAATGACTTTGAAAGTAAAATCTTCTCAACTGAACTAAAAACTCTAAATAGTTTTGGTCTTCGTTAAATTAGAAGCTGTTCGAAATGATCTATTTAGTCAATCAGTAATCATACAGGCACCGAAACGGAAGATAACACAGGGAAGGCCGAAATACTGAATTCGGTCTTCGAAACCGTTTCACTGAGGAAGGTAGTAATACGGTTCCTCCTTTCAATCATATTCCGATCGTCGAAGTGGCAGATATTGAGAAACCGATCACAGAATAGAAAAGCAACTACAATCGTTTAATAGCGGAAAGGCATCAGGACCAGTTGAGATACCCGTAGGAATCTACAGAGATTATGCGAAAGAACTAGTCCACTTTCTAGCAGCACGTTATCGTAGTTCCCTGGAGCAACGATAGGTACCTAATGACTGCAAAAAAGCGCAGGTAATTCCCTTTTCAAGAACGGACATAGGACAGATACACATAATTATAGGCCTCTATGGCTGGCGTCAATCTGTTATAGAATTATGGAACATGTTTTACGCTCGAGAATTATGGAATTTTTGGAGAACGAAGATCTCATCCATAAAAATCAACATAGATTCCGCGAAGAGAGATCTTAGCTCGCTCTGTTCCTCCGTGAGATCCATAGTGCTGTAGTCAACTGTGCTCAGTTTCATACCGTGTTCCTTGCCTTCAGGAAGACATTTGATACAGTCCCACACTGCCGTTTAGTGAAAAAAAATTAGATCTTTGGGATTATCGGACCAGATTTGCGACTGGAATCAAGACTTCCTTGCAGATAGAATCAATACGTCGCTCTTCATAGAACAAAACCGACAGATGTAAAGATAATTTCGGGAGTCCCCAAAGGAAGTGTGATACGACCGTTACTGTTCGTAGTGCATACAAATGATCTAGTTAAACACGTCGAAAGCTCTTCAAGGCTGTTCGCAGATGATGCAATTATTTATAAGAAAGTAGCAACGCAAGGATACACTATCGATTGGCAAAATAACCTACTGACGATTGACCAATGGTGCAGGCTTTGGCAGTTGACCCTGAACGTAAGTAACTGTAGCACATAGGAAGAGAAATACACTACTGTACAACTACACTATTAACGGCAAATTACTGGAAACGGTATCTACAATAAAAATCTACGTGTAACAATGCAGAGCGGCCTTACGTGGAATGACCACATTAAACCAATAGTAGGAATAACAAATGCCACACTGATTCACAGGAAGCATCTTAAGGAAATGTGGCTCACCCACGAATAAAGTGGCTTAAAGAAGCATGTTTGGCCGATTCTTTAGTATTGCTCATCAATCTGGGACCCTTAACAGGTAGGACTATTAGAAGAGATAGAGAAGATCCAGCGAAGAACGCGTGTTTCGGCAAAGAATCGTTTGGGCGGCACAAGAGCGTTACAGAGATGCTCAACAGACTTCAGGGGGACATCGTACAAAAGAGGCGTTGTACATCACGGAAAGGTTTACTATCGAAGTGTCGATAGAGGACTTTCCGCGAAGAGTCGGAGAACATGTTACTTCCCCCTCCCCGCATCCCCCACCCCCCATGTACATCTAGCGAAATAACCACGAGGAGAAAATTCAAGAAGTTGGAGCTGATACAGAGGCTTACCGACAATCTTCCATCCCATGCACCATTCGCGAGTCAAACATTGAAGGGGGTAAGAGTTAGTGGCACCAGAAGTGCCCTCCGCCACACACCATCAGGTGACTTGCAGAGTAATCATGTAGATGTTGATGTAGTTGTAGCCGTAGCGGTACAACCCAAAACGTTATTCGGGTATTATTATACGAACTGATTGAGACCGTTCGTTTCTCATTACTCTCTAGCAACAGCACAAAAACACTACGCACTATGAAGGAATTATGTGAATGGGACGCAAATTGGTTGATGTGATGTATATGTACAGATAAACAAATGATTACGATTTCACATAAATTGCATCATTTATTCAAGAGGAAGACCCGAGCTGGCCCTGTCCACAACGCTCCACACATTCACAGTCGGGGAGACATTTGGTGACCATGCTGACCAACATATGATTTGACAAGGACGAGGACAAACTGGATGAATTCCCGGCGTGTGGGGGCGATCATTATAGTGCTGAAAAGTAAGCCCAGGATAGTTGTCACGAAGGGCAACAAAATTGAGCGTAGAATATCGTCGATGTACGGCTGTGCTGAAATGGTGCCGCGGATGACTAACAAAGGGGTTCCGCTACCAAAAAAAAAAAAAAAAAAAAAAAAAAAAAAAAAATTGTCGGTTGATTATTCCTGGTTGTCGGGCCAAATGGTAGGCGACAGGCAGGATGGTAACCCGCCACTGTCCGGGGTGTCTCCAGACACGTATTTCGTGGCCACTGGGCACAATCTGCATCCCTGCAGACAATTCCACTCCAGTCAATGAGATTCCAGGCCCAAGACGTATCTGGAGACGTTCCAGACAGCAATGGGATATCAACCTGTCTGGCGCCCGCCATACGGCCCGACAACCAGGAATGATGGTCTAGGGTGCTATTTCTTTCCATAGTATTGGTTGTCATCTGCAGGACCCTCGTAGCACAACGGTACGTCGACGATATTCTACGTTCCGTTTTCTTGCCCTCTATGGGGTGCCACATTGGACTTACATTTCAACAAGGTAATGCGATCCCACACACAACGAGAGTTACTACTGCTTGAGTCCGTGCTTGCCAAACCCTACCTTGGCCACCAAGGTCACTCGAGCTCTCCCCAACTGAGAATGTCTGAGGCATTAACAACACGGCCCTCCAGCCATTTTGGGATTTTGACGATCTAACACGCCAATTGGACAGAATTCTGCAAAACATCCCTCAGGAGGACATCCAACAACTCTGTCAATCATTTCCTAGCCGAATAACTGCTTGGATAAGGGCAAGAGGTGGACCAACACATTATTGACTTGATGAATTTGTGAAGCTCTTTCTCCCGAATAAATCACAAAATTTTTCTTAAATTGTAATCATTTGTTTATCTGTACCTGTACATGGCATTTTCCGGTTTCCGTCCCCTATAAATAATTCCTTCGTGGTGAGACTTTGACTGTCTTAGATTCTACACATATCAAAAAAAGTTTTGCATCACCTCGGTTCCGAGAGTTACGCAACCTGTACAGAAAATTGGAATAAAGATCAACATAAACATCATTTACGCCCTTTTTATTGCTCATGAAAACCCAACATTGCATGTTGTACAGCGAGACCTTCGGAAGCCTTGGTCCAGGCTGCTGTACACACCGGTACCTCCAATATCTAGTAGCACATCCTCTTGCACTGATGCACGCCTGTATTCGCCGCAGCATACTATCCACAAGTTCATCAACGCACTGTTGGCTAGATTGTCCCATTCCTCAACGGCGATTCGGTGTAGATCTCTCAGAGGGATTGGTGGGTCGCATCGTCCATAAAAAGCCCTTTTCAGTCCATCCCAGGCATGTTCGATAAGGTACATGTCTGGAAAACATGCTGGCCATTCTAGTCGAGTGTTGTCGTTATCCTGAAGCAAGTCATTCACAAGATGTGCACGATGAGGGCACGAATTGTCGTCCACGAAGGTGAATGCCTCGCCAGTATGCTGCCGATATGGTTGCACTGTCGGTCGGAAGATGACAGTCTCGTATCGTACAGCCGGTAAGGCGCCTACCATGACCACCAGCGGCGTTCGTCGGCCGCACATAATGCCACCCCAAAACAGCAGGGAACTTCCACCTTGCTGCACTCGCTGGACAGTGTGTCTAAAGCGTTCAGCCTGACTAGGTTGCTTCCAAACACGTCTCTGACGATTGTCTGGTTGGAGGCATATGCCATACTCATCGATGAAGAGAGCGTGATGTCAATACTGAGCGGTCCACTCGGCATGTTGTAGGGCCCATCTGTGCCGCGCTGCATGGTGTCGTGGTTGCAAAGATGGGCCTCGCCATGGACGTCGGGAGTGAGGTTGCGCATCATGTAGCCTACTGCGCACAGTTTGAGTCATAACACGACGTTCTGTGTCTTCACGAAAAGCAATATGGTAGCGTTGCTGTCAGTGTTCCTCCGAGCCATAATCCCTAGGTAGCGGTCAACCACTGCAGTAGTAGCCATTGGATGGCCTGAGTGAGGCATGTCATCGACAGTTCCTGTCTCTCTGTATCTCCTTCATGTCCGAACAACATCGCTTTTTTTTGCCATTGGATGGCCTGAGCGAGGCATGTCATCGACAGTTCCTGTCTCTCTGTATCTCCTTCATGTCCGAACAACATCGCTTTTTTTTTTGCCATTGGATGGCCTGAGCGAGGCATGTCATCGACAGTTCCTGTCTCTCTGTATCTCCTTCATGTCCGAACAACATCGCTTTGTTTCACTCAGAGACGCCTGGACACTTCCCTTGTTGAGAGCCCTTCCTGGTACAAAGAAACAATACGGACGCCATCGAATAGCGGCATTGACCGTCTAGACATGGTTGAACTACAGACAACACGAGCCGTGTACCTCCTTCCTGGTGGAATGACTGGAACTGATCGGCTGTCGGGCGCCCTCCGTCTAATAGGCGCTACTCATGCATGGTTGTTAACGTATTTGGGCGGGCTTAGTGACATCTCTGGAAAGTCAAAGTGGCTGTGTCTGTGGTACAATATCCACAGTCAACGTCAATCTTCAGTTCTGGGAACCGGGGTGATGCAAAACTTTTTTTGATGTGTGTGTATATTCTCTAATAAACGGCAAGATATTTTTCCTCTTTTATTGGCGTCTCGTGAGAGTAAGCAATTTTGAGTCGACTAGAATGAAGCGTGTTTCATTTGACTTTATCTGGAAAGGAAATTACGTATTTTAGATTAAAATAAGCCACCAATAAACATTTTTAAAATGTAGAAATGTTTATTACCCTTCTAGTATAGGAAGAAGTGCTGCAATCATGTATTTGAAACATGATGAGATGGCATGATTGCACGCTACTTGCTCCAGGTCAAATGTCACATTACAATGTAGTGGGTCCTATCTGTCTGTTTGCAGTAATACTGACTGATCTGCATTGTATATTGTTCTAACCGCCTGTACAGTCACTTTGCTGTGACGCTTTGTCATTAGTCTACATTACCCAAATATTTAGATGCTACTAAATCGCTTCGATGTCCCTAATGATGTCTTTAATATTATGGTTGTGAAAAAAATATACCTGTCGTTGCGCAATTTTTTGAACTGCATAATCATTTTGACTGCGTAATTTTTGTGACTTTTTGTATAGACTTCCTGATGTTAACAGAATGAGAGTTACAATTTGTCTTCCTGACAAATAACTTTTTATAGCATCATTATAGAGTATGGACATCGTATTTATTAAACAATTTCGCTTTCGCAGCTATTATTGTACATGATGATCTCTATTAAATCCAAAAATTTTCTTGCTCATGGGCCCGCACCGCGTGAGAATCGTAGAATGGCGTATTACATAAATTCTCCCAAGTTTCTGCTGCTTTTTTATTGACACTTTGTTATTTCGTTATTTGTGTGTCACGAGCTCGCTTAGGAATTTCTGACATTTTCAGGTGATTCTGCAATGAAGATGTAATTTCTCGTAAATATGTACAGTAAAAGCATTTTCCTTATGTCTATAGCCAAATATGTTATATGGTTTACTTGTTTCACGCGATTTGACGTTATTACATATTGCACCCTGCAGCGTCTTTTGCAGTCCTACTGGTCACCTTTATAATAAAGTTGACGTAGCACTTACGTATGTTTGATAGTTTTCTCCGGTGATGTTTCTATGTTAACAATTAATTTTACTCGCGGAGAATCAGTGCTAATAAGTACATTACAAAGATAGTAGAGCTATAATTTTTCGTTTCATGTACAACGATATTTGTGTTGAGTATTCTATTGTCTTTTACCTGTCGTGAAGTGTTGAAAAATTATATTTTTCCATTAAGGGTGTCAATAAAGTTTCCTAGATTTTCTTCATTCTTCGGACTCCTCCTCCCCCCCGTGAACCATGGACCTTGCCATTGGTGGGCAGACTTGCGTACCTCAGCGATGCAGATAGCCGTACCGTAGGTGCAACCCAAAACAGAGGGGTGTCTCTAGAGGGGCCAGACAAATGTGTGGTTCCGGAAGAGGGGCAGCAGCCTTTTCAGTAGTTGCAAGTGCAAGAATCTGGAAGACCGACTGAACTAGCCCTGTAACATCAACCAAAAACGCATTGCTGTGCTGGCACTACGAACGGCTGAAAGCAACGGGAAATTACAGCCAAAAATTTTTCCCGAGAGTTTCCAGCTTTACTGAATGGTTAAATGATGAGGGCGTCCTCTTGGGTAAAATATTACGGACGTACAATGGTACCCAATTCGGATCTCCGGGTGGGGACTACTCAAAAAATGGTTCAAATGGCTCTGAGCACTATGGGACTTAACATCTGAGGTCATCAGTCCCCTATAACTTGGAACTACTAGGGACAACACACACATCCATGCCCGAGGCAAGATTCGAACCTACGACCGTAGCAGTCGCGCGGTTCCGAACCGAAGCGCCTAGAACCGCTCGGCCACCGCGGCCGGCAGGGAGTACTCAGGAGGACGTCGTTATAGGACGGCCGAAGCAGAGAGAATACAAAATGTAGACTAGCGATGGCCAGGAAAGTGTTTCTGAAGAAGAGAAATTTATTAAAATCAAGTATAGATTTGTCAGGAAGTCTGTTCTGAAAGTACAGCATTTGTATGGAGGGTAGCCATGTATGGATGTGAAACATGGACGATACACAGTTTAGACAAGAAGAAAATAGAAAGTTTTGAAGTGTGGTGCTGCAGAAGAAGACTGAAGATTAGATCGGTAGATTGCTTAGCAAATGAAGTGGTACTGAATAGAATTGGGGACAAGAGGAATTTGTGGCACAACTTGACTAGAAGAAGGGATCGGTTGATAGGACACGTTGTGTGGCATCAAGGGATCACCAATTTAGTACTGGAGGGAAGCATGGAGGGTAAAAATCATTGAGGGAGACCAAGAGATGAACACAAAAAGCAGATTCAGTAGGATGTAGGATTCAGTAGTTAATTGGAGATTAAGAGGCTTGCACAGGATAGAGTAGCATGGAGAGCTGCATCAAACCAGTCTTTGGACTGAATACCATAACAACGACGACTTCGGGGTAATCTGTCATCATATTTTGTTTACTTGATGACAGACGTTTAACTCCGAAATTTGTTACGTAAAGAAGTAAACAGTGACTGGTAAGATTAAACGCGTTGTTATATTCGTTATTAATAGTCACGGTAAAGCATAAACAAAAATTTTCGCATTTCAAATGAAGTCCGTAAGCAAGGAGCTGTTTAGCTGATACCAAGTAGTGATATTATTTTGAGAAAATTGACCAATGAATTTCATTACGAAATCGTTGCTGAAGACTGAGGCAACTGCTTTTTTACTGACGCACGCGATACGCATCAGTGTTACTGCAGGTTGCAAGTTTTTTTTCTGTGATAATGGCTTGTTTAGCTATTTTAACGCTCCTTGAATCATGTTACGTGACATCTCACTATGCTGTACGCGTATTAAGTTCAACAAGTTTTCTGCTTTCAGTTGGAAAGAATGCTCATACGAAGTATATCACTTTGTACCTATGTAATGATTACTGGTTAGTAATAATGAATACTTGGATACGTACAAGTACGTTGGTGGGAAATGTATGATTACACTTACTTCTACGGCCATGGTTTGAAAACGACGTGATGGTCCGAAACTAATCACCACGAAGAAATGACTTATAGCAACTGTGACGGATATTAAATGAAAGAAAAGGAAATATCTAACATGATGTTTTCAAATAGACACATTTTCTTAGTGAAAATTGGTCTACACGCTGACAATTTGCTCCATGTGCTTTCGGTAACGAATAGTTTGAGATAGGAAACCAATGGAGGGAGAAACTGTATGTTACATGATTTGAACTGAGAACAAGATAGGCAATACAGTCACTATGGCATATCCAGAGCCTCGAAAAAATATATCGTCATCAACATAGCTGAGAAAAATATACTTATTATTTGCTACTTTTACATGGTACAGAAGACGCGCATCTTTTCGTATCACCTGAACACAAATTCACACTGGCATGAGTAGCGTTGGACTTCACAGATACCAACAATAATTCTCCGACTCAAAATTTCCGAATATTCTGAACGAAGAAGTAGTAGAACAGCGACTGCTAGTCTGCAGTATGGTTCTGTAAGAGACACTGAACTCAGATTGCATTCCTCCTGACTGCTTCGTATTTTTACAAATAATTAGTGTACTCACATCGTTGCAGTCGTGTTGCTGTTCTGAAACTAATGTCGTACCGTAAATCGTGCATCTTTGTGAGAGATACTTTTCGATAAGATACCACAGCTTAAGATAGCAGTCATTGAGCTGTTTTATCACTACCTGGAAGTAAACTGCTGTGGCAGCTAGATGTTTGGCTCTACTTTAAAGAAGATTATAACCAATGCAATGCCTCTTTCAAAGCAATACGTTATAACCCTTTTTTTTAAATTATATGCAGCATGACAAAAAATGGTTCAAATGGCTCTGAGCACTAAGGGACTTAACTGCTGAGGTCATCAGTCCCCTAGAACTTAGAACTACTTGAACCTGACTAACCTAAGGACATCACACACATCCATGCCCGAGGCAGGGTTCGAACCTGCGACCGTAGCGATCGCGCGGTTTCAGACTGTAGCGCCTAGAACCGCTCGGCCACTCCAGCCGGCACCACACCTGTGAGATTGAACTCGTATTCGTAAAGGTCGGAGATCAAATACCCGTAAAGCCATCAAGACTTAGATTCCGCGGCTTCTTAATGAGCGCAACACACACGTGAAGTCATCACTGAATGCTTCAACTTCACAAGCTGTTGATATCTCTTCAGTCAATCCAATAAATCAGCCATGACTACTCTGTACGTATCACACTCTCGGAAGTCAATACCGGAACATTCTCCTAATACCAGGGATATTCTTAGCTGTAACATTAACTCTGCTCTCTGTACTGGAATACGAGGGTAGTTTGAAAAGTGTGAGAAATGTGATAGAAAGAAACGACTTACCTCAGCGCAACTTTTATTTTTCAGTGCAGTTCCCTATACACTAGTGCACTCGCTCCAGCGATGTTCCAATGCCAAAATTACATTCGTCCAGACTTGCAAAATATCTGTCAACTTCGGCTGTCAGTTCGTCGTTTGAAGAAGTCTATCCACCGATCAATATTTTGAGACAGGGGAAGGAATGGAAGTTAATATAGACAAATCAGGAAAATAAGGCGGGTGTAACAATAAATCATGTTTTAGTTAATTTACTTTTGCGATGGCAACGACGTTTGTGTATGGACTCGTGTTGTCTCGATGACAGATGAGTTTCCTCCTTATCACACCTGGCCTGTTTTGCAAATATTTTGCTGCTGTTGGTCAATGAAATTAGCACAGTATTGTCCCATAGCTTTGTGACCAGTGGGAAGACAATCTAACAGCAAAGTCTCTTTCCCATTCTAAAAAACTGACGCCAAGACGTTTCGGCAGACCGTTCAAATGGTTCAAATGGCTCTGAGCACTATGCGACTTAACTTCTGAGGTCATCAGTCGCCTAGAACTTAGAACTACTTAAACCTAACTAACCTAAGGACATTACACACATCCATGCCCGAGGCAGGATTCAAACCTGCGACCGTAGCAGGCACGCGGTTCCAGACTGAAGCGCCTAGAACCGCACGGCCACACCGGCCGGCCTCGGCCGACCGTAGTGCCTCCTCTTTCTTTAGCGGTAGTAAATCAACAATTTTCCACAGCTTTGATTGTTGATTTAGCTCTGTAGTAAAGTAGTGGGCTCCAGCTTTCATCTGTGGTCACAAACCGCCACAAAAAACATTATGTTGGTTGCTCTGAAAACGGATCAAGCATTTTCATTGTGATGCGTTTCTGATCCTGCGTTAAAGGTATGGGGCCCTAGGCTAGTAGATAATTTTCTCATATCCAGTTCCACTGTCGAAATAAGATGTGCCCGTTCAGATGACATCCGTACGGATTCAGTAATTTCTCGTACTTTCAATCAGCAATCCTCCATAGCCGTTCTATGCACTTCCGCTGTAATTTCTGGGGTAGTGGCACAATTTGGCCGACCACTACGCTGATCATCATTTAAACTCGCTTCTCCAAATGGCTCTGAGCACTATGGGACTCAACTGCTGTGGTCATAAGTCCCCTAGAACTTAGAACTACTTAAACCTAACTAACCTAAGGACAGCACACAACACCCAGCCATCACGAGGCAGAGAAAATCCCTGACCCCGCCGGGAATCGAACCCGGGAACCCGGGCGCGGGAAGCGAGAACGCTACCGCACGACCACGAGATGCGGGCTTCGCTTCTCCACTCGGCTACAGTTGAATATGAAGGAGCAAGTCCCCCTCCCCAGTGTTTTCTGAAAATCAGTATGAATTTCTTTTGCTTTCATACCTTTCTTTACGAAGTACTTAATCACTGCTCGAATCCTGTTTTTTTTTTTTTTTTTTTTTCATCTTCACAAATCACTACACGGGAACAACAACAGAGAAAGCTCAGTACCAGAGTTCTCTACCCAGAGCACTGACTTTTAAACTGTTTATACATAAAGGATAACCTATTATCATGTGAGAATCTCGTTGCAATAAAACTGACATCTGGTGATGATTCCATGAACTTTTAAAACTACTCTTGTTAGTCATAAGTTGTTCAAAAGTATGGTGTGTAGCTGTACAGACAGAGGCAACAAACCATCGAATATTGGAGTGACATTAATTGTGTAGAAAATAATTCCGTCACTGGAACACCAGACTTACTTCCGTCATAAGTTGAACAACAGTATTTGTAACACTGCTGTCTCCTGTGGCTGCATAAAAATCAACAAACAGTTGGAGGCTCTGCAGCTCGTTCGCAGTTAGACTTAACTTCCAGTGATATGTGGCGAAAGTGAGACGCTAGTTTCCTTTTCTCTGGATGCTTACACATTAGTTCGTCCCTACGTATCCGAATAAGCTCTTATTGGACAAGAATGAGGAATAAAATACAAGGTGGCCTTTTCAAAGCGACCATCCCGGCATTTGCCTTCAGCAATTTTATGATACGGCAGGACCTCTCCATCCGATCGGCTGGAGGTTGTGTTCAAGTACGCTCCACACTAAATGCGAGTCTACTGTCATTACGACAGCCACCTGTCGGTGCTTCATCTGAACTGCCGAGATGGCGGGCGATGCTGTTACTGTGATCAGTCACCCATTTACATTTTCAATAAGCACACGCTCACAGAATTGACAGTGACAAAACCTTACCACGTCGTACAACACTTCGTCACAGTTAGAATTAGAGATATGCTACTAATTTCTTATAGTTTTTCCCTTGTTTATGTTTTTCTCAAGATATCTTGTAGTTTAATTACATTAACATGTGACATAGTGCAACACTTATAAGATGTCAGCACATTTGAGCCCTTTATAGGCTTATTCCTTTATTACAGAGTACCATTTCCTGCACAGCGGTCACTGTTTTCTCTCTTCCGAAAGATGTTTTGCATTTGACATGAAATTGAAATGCAAAATTCATTTGCCATCAGGAGATGGGATGCGTTGCCTCAGTAAATCATTTCCATGTTACATACAGTACATCAGTTTCAGTTATTTCAAGTCTGATTTTTAAAGAAAAGTGACACTGGATCAGGGGATTCATATGAGGATTTATTATAATAAATACGGTTAAACCTTTCTTGTTTTTGCTAGTCTCTTGAACCTCTAATATTAGCGACAATTTCATGTATAATTTTCAGGAGAATAAGGATGGATGATGTTCCGTGTTCTCTATTAATTCCAACACGATTATAAAGATTTACTATTTACAAACATTTACTCTTAAAGTCTCTATTTATGTTTTTGTCCCTCATTCCACAGTAATATCTAAAAACATAACATCAAAATAATTGAAATAACTCCTGACTTAATTCTACCACCTACAATACCAATATGTAAAGGCGCTGCAGTCTGGAACCGCAAGACCGCTACGGTCGCAGGTTCGAATCCTGCCTCGGGCATGGATGTTTGTGATGTCCTTAGGTTAGTTAGGTTTAACTAGTTCTAAGTTCTAGGGGACTAATGACCTCAGCAGTTGAGTCCCGTAGTGCTCAGAGCCATTTGAACCAATATGACATCCGATTTATCAGAAAGATAGACTTATGTTTCTGAATTTTGTAATTTTCATCCTTCTTCGAGGAAATGTTTCACCTGAGGACAATGAGAAGTGTGTTTGGTTCTTATCCCAAATATTGTTAGTGTTCCCGACTCACGATATCCAGCACGGAGAGGAAAAACAATTCTTGGTGTTGTGTACGAGGTTCCTACAATATCAGTTCTATTTTTATAATTATTATAATGTTTTACGTAATACATAAATAAATGTAAATAGATCACAGGCACAATTTGCACTCGGCCAAAAATATCACGGTCGGAGATCCCTTAGTTACTTTCTTACTTTCTTCTCATTCTATTACAGATTTGCATACCACAAGACTTTCATCACAAGAGCTGACTCCCTGCTGATGATGAATGAATCACTCGTTCCTTTTTTGACCTAGCCATCCAATATTTTGCCGAAAAGTTTAGAAACATTGTGGCAAAGCTATATCTGAATTCTTCAATTGTTCGCTTAGGTAGACTGGCCGCACCATGGGTCTGTATAAGGGCATGGAAGTAGGAGAAACGTATTGACGAGGATACAAAAACTACCGTCGAAGGGACGGGGAACGGAATGGACAACTATAAAGCTGACAACAATCAATCTCCGAGAGCGCTATCAGTGTCACTAACAACACACATGATTAGAAATGTCAGAATGCACCTATGGACTTGCAAAAACAGAGATACTAGAGATTCTGAAAATAGAAAACAAATGCGTTGACGGGTACTGAACTGACGAAGGCACCATCCGGGAAAAATTCGTAGAAAATGGATGCAGTACAAAACCACTTCTACACTATTTCGCACTTCAAAATTATCATTGCCAAAGTACAAAACGACAAAAGTGCCTTCTTAGAAACCAAAATGACAAGCAGCAATGGATATGAGGATTGAAATGCAAAAGTCTGTTCCGAAAATATAAAAATCGTGCCAAACCAGTGTTGTATGTCAAAGAATTTCATGAGCTGCAAAAGCGGCTGGATAGCAAAACATTGCATCCTGGGCAGACGACCCACCTGATCCATCGATCTCGGCCTAACTTCGATTGTACAGTTATAAGTTATAATTTGACGCAGAATGATACAGACGATGAAGAAACCTGTGTAACAGAAAGAAGTGCTAAACGACCATTGATACAAACTGGAATTAAGCGCTAGAAATTTAGATCTTGACTGACAAATCGTTTCTTATACGAACGTCGGACACTCAATATTTTTTTATTATCACCTCGTCCAAATTTGCGGATATTCTCAAAAACTAATGACGTCGCTGTTGCATTTCTACAGGAAGTACACTGGTGTGCAGAACTTACGGACGAAAGTAACTTTCGCAAGACATGTCCATGCCAAGTAACAGAGTTCAATGAAAGTTGGACCAAACATAGAAAAAGGCGAGAGATGGGAACACATAATGCGTACAGGAATATTGTCGAACTTGATTGTTTTGGTGGTCCATGTGTTACGAAGAGGGGCGGCATAATGTTGCATGGGCGTAACGACTTCCAAATCTTTAAAAACGATACACCCGCCAGTCAACGTTATTCTGCACCGTGCTCCTTCCCCACGTGCGTCTTTTCAGGGCTGCATTCGGCCCTGACCTCATTTTGACGGATGACTATGCGCACTGCGCAGGTGGAGGAGCTCTTGGAACCTGACCATATTCGCTGAATGGACTGGCCTGCCCACTCTATCCGCTTATATCCTATCGGGCACGAGTCTTGTGTGTTGGGGAGACGTATGTCAGAAAGTCCAGATGCATCAACGATGATCCAGTAGTTGTCAACAGCGTTGGTGGAGAAATGGAACGCCCTACCGCAACAGATCCTTACCAACCTCACGGCCAGCACGGGGACACGTTGTAGAGCATGCTTTGCGGTATATTGTGATCACCCACCCTATTCCAAATCATGTCCCATCTTTTGGAATGTCCAGGGGACCACTGAGTTCAGTGCAATTATTGTCTTTGAATAAAAGTCTCATTTCTATTCGTGTCACTGCACACTTCTTTCTGTTATTATCGATGGCTGCAATTCTTTCTATGTATGGTCCGTGTTTCATCGAGGTATCTTACTTGACAGAAACAAATCATACAAAAGTTACTCTTGTCCACATTTCCCTTACAGTCGCATGTAACATTTATAATAATGTGGGAGAAAATGGACCCGACTGTGCAGCCTTAACGAAGAGAGGACTGACAATGAGTCAACTAGAATTTCACCCACGCGGTCTGGTGATAAAAGAAGTCATCAATGATGTTACTCTAGTAAACGTGTACGTCCCTTCAGGATCGAACAAGAAGAAAGAGACTTCACAAACTTTTTTTTGAAAGCTCTCACATACTATTTAAGAAATTCCCATAATCGACTGACACTTAGGGCGACTTTAATTGTGTGCAATGAAGCTGGATGTTAAGATTTTCGTATATATATATATATATATATATATATATATATATATATATATATATATATATATATATATAAAGATGATGAGACTTACCAAACAAAAGCGCTGGCAGGTCGATAGACACACAAACAAACACAAACATACACACAAAATTCTAGCTTTCGCAACCAACGGTTGCCTCGTCAGGAAAGAGGGAAGGAGAGGGAAAGACGAAAGGATTTGGGTTTTAGGGAGAGGGTAAGGAGTCATTCCAATCCCGGGAGCGGAAAGACTTACCTTAGGGGGAAAAAAGGACGGGTATACACTCGCACACACACACATATCCATCCGCATATACACAGACACAAGCAGACATTTGTAAAGGCAAAACCCAAATCCTTTCGTCTTTCCCTCTCCTTCCCTCTTTCCTGACGAGGCAACCGTTGGTTGCGAAAGCTAGAATTTTGTGTGTGTGTTTGTGTTTGTTTGTGTGTCTATCGACCTGCCAGCGCTTTTGTTTGGTAAGTCTCATCATCTTTCTTTTTAGATATATTTTTCCACGTGGAATGTTTCCCTCTGTTATATATATATATATATATATATATATATATATATATATATATATATATATATATATATATACGAAAATCTTAACATCCAGCATCCAGACGACTCATCACACCTATATAAGCTCAAATGCAACATTCCGGCCGGATAGGTTAAATATTTCGAAGAAAATATCTCGATCATATTCTTAAGCCCATTTATTAAAAGGGCATCCTCGCAGTCAGCGATAGTCCAGCAATGCAGCACTGCTAGTGCTACCGTTCCGATAAAACAACTTTATCAGAATTGCACGGTGTTTCTCAGCAGTAGCAACTGCGTTTCGTACAGAAAACTTCAGTGTTCTTAACCCTTTACGCTAACAGTCATTTTACAAAAGAAATCACCACAATTCACCAAGTGACAAACAACATATAGACGTCAAAATGGGAAACATTTCACATTCTGACTGCTTACAGAGCGATATTTTCATATGGTGACAGAAAGTGGAACTATTATTTTTTCAGCACACTCTGCAAGTGAATCGATTAATGAACATACCTATGATGTTTCGGCGTACTGCGATGTATACGATCCGCACTGCAGGACTCGGAACATAATCACTGAAGTATAACCATCCAGTACATACATGACGCTCACCTAATCACAAAAAGCATTATCGGTTAACAATATAAAACCACAAAAAGTTTGCATTCTTCTAATGTTTATTGTAATAGAAGTAAGTGTTCTAACGAAAAATTTAATTTCCAAACTCCACTCATCAAGAGGATGTTAACATTACATTTTATTTCTTTTTAAATTTTTTCCACTTTGCAAGGTATTATTAGCCTTTGTGGAAGAGAAAAACATTTTAATTTATTCGCTATGAAGAAGTGTAACTATATTTTATTTCAAGACACAGTTGTATATTTATCAAGAAGGATTTTAACTTTATCTGGATATGTCACATTTAACTTAATTAACGAAAAAGTACTCCTTTTCCCTAATAATCCCATATATAAAGGCAAACAGATACTTAAAAAGAAAAGAAGTGACAGTACACAATAGATACTTTTTCTTTTTGGAAAATACACTCCTGGAAATTGAAATAAGAACACCGTGAATTCATTGTCCCAGGAAGGGGAAACTTTATTGACACATTCCTGGGGTCAGATACATCACATGATCACACTGACAGAACCACAGGCAAATAGACACAGGCAACAGAGCATGCACAATGTCGGCACTAGTACAGTGTATATCCATCTTTCGCAGCAATGCAGGCTGCTATTCTCCCATGGAGACGATCGTAGAGATGCTGGATGTAGTCCTGTGGAACAGCTTGCCATGCCATTTCCACCTGGCGCCTCAGTTGGACCAGCGTTCGTGCTGGACGTGCAGACCGCGTGAGACGACGCTTCATCCAGTCCCAAACATGCTCAATGGGGGACAGATCCGGAGATCTTGCTGGCCAGGGTAGTTGACTTACACCTTCTAGAGCACGTTGGGTGGCACGGGATACATGCGGACGTGCATTGTCCTGTTGGAACAGCAAGTTCCCTTGCCGGTCTAGGAATGGTAGAACGATGGGTTCGATGACGGTTTGGATGTACCGTGCACTATTCAGTGTCCCCTCGACGATCACCAGTGGTGTACGGCCAGTGTAGGAGATCGCTCCCCACACCATGATGCCGGGTGTTGGCCCTGTGTGCCTCGGTCGTATGCAGTCCTGATTGTGGCGCTCACCTGCACGGCGCCAAACACGCATACGACCATCATTGGCACCCAGGCAGAAGCGACTCTCATCGCTGAAGACGACACGTCTCCATTCGTCCCTCCATTCACGCCTGTCGCGACACCACTGGAGGCGGGCTGCACGATGTTGGGGCGTGAGCGGAAGACGGCCTAACGGTGTGCGGGACCGTAGCCCAGCTTCATGGAGACGGTTGCGAATGGTCCTCGCCGATACCCCAGGAGCAACAGTGTCCCTAATTTGCTGGGAAGTGGCGGTGCGGTCCCCTACGGCACTGCGTAGGATCCTACGGTCTTGGCGTGCATCCGTGCGTCGCTGCGGTCCGGTCCCAGGTCGACGGGCACGTGCACCTTCCGCCGACCACTGGCGACAACATCGATGTACTGTGGAGACCTCACGCCCCACGTGTTGAGCAATTCGGCGGTACGTCCACCCGGCCTCCCGCATGCCCACTATACGCCCTCGCTCAAAGTCCGTCAACTGCACATACGGTTCACGTCCACGCTGTCGCGGCATGCTACCAGTGTTAAAGACTGCGATGGAGCTCCGTATGCCACGGCAAACTGGCTGACACTGACGGCGGCGGTGCACAAATACTGCGCAGCTAGCGCCATTCGACGGCCAACACCGCGGTTCCTGGTGTGTCCGCTGTGCCGTGCGTGTGATCATTGCTTGTACAGCCCTCTCGCAGTGTCCGGAGCAAGTATGGTGGGTCTGACACACCGGTGTCAATGTGTTCTTTTTTCCATTTCCAGGAGTGTATCTCTGAGATTTTTTCCGATGAAGGCACAACTATAAAGTGAAGGGAAAGCCTAGAGGGGGTGACACACAGCCCCGAACGAAAATAAAAAAACAGCTCAACACGTAGCACGGTAGCTTTCAAAACCGCGGTATGGTTCTGACCTGGATATAATCTGCGTCGCCGATTCATGAAAGCTGACCTGTACACTGGTTAAAGAGTGTGTGTTTTGTAGGCAGTTTTCCAAGCTCAGTTTGACAAATACTAGGCTCTTTCCCGGTCTCGCAAGGGAAATAAGAAACGCAAATAATTGAAATACGATAACGCGCAGAACAAAGTATAAAAGATTGGCAGACGGATGGTGTACATGACTTCTATATTTTAGTTTAATTGATGACTCGGACGACAAGGAGATATCCCTCCAAAAATAGAAAAGAGAAATTCGTCAAATAAAACAAACTGCAGAACCAGTGCAAAACATAAACGCAAGGAAAGAAAGGCAATCGTAGCGTTGTGGGATTAATAGCTACTTGTAACAAGGTTGATATGAGAGTGATAGTAACACCTTTCCATTCTGTCTCCTGGTGGTGGTGGTGGTGGTGGTGGTATGCATAGGACGCTCAACAGTGAAGTATTCAACTGATGGGAAACGAATGTGGTTTTATTTATTAAAAGTATGCAAGGAATGGTAAAACATGAAAACTAATCCTAAGCCACCCTGGTACAATCTCTCCCATTCACGCTCACTCTTTTACGCAGAAAAACGAAATATGTTCGCTTCAAGGCACTTTGTGATCGAAATACACTGACCATAACTACACAGCATCTAAAATGATTTATCAGGGAATTGTGCCTGCTTGAGCAATTGGAATACATAGGATAAAGCAACCACTCTGGAAATTCTTTAAACTCTCCTACCTAAGACACCACTGGGAACACCAGACACGACAATGAATCTTAAAACACGGACTACATTCGATTCATCGTCTACTCTACTTAAACAGCGGGCGGATCAGTTGATAAGCTGGTTGAAGCTCTCACGGCTTGGTAAAAAAACACAGTCTGTTAAAATGATGTGTACACATACCTGTATACAACAAGCATTGCATACTGCCGGAGGAGGGATCCGCGCGACAGAGGACAGTGGCCTGTCTGGAAGCGCGTGAAGTGTACTTCCTCCAGTCGCAGCGGGATGAAGGAGGAACGCCACGGCCATGTCGCTGGTTTCACAGACCGCACCTCCTCCCACAGACGAATGATCCTCTCCCTCAACAGTGAGGAAACTGCATGTACGTGGGCAGCACATTCAAAAATCGTATTTTCGAAGCAGGCCCTGTTAGCTCCATCATCCGCCACTTCGCTGCACTGGAAGCCCACGTGCCCTGTCCCCCCAGAAAATGACAACTCTTTGTCTCTGTAAGTGGAAAAGGGTGTCGTGCATCGGCTGCGGATACCTTTCTGCTGGATGCAAGTGAAGGATAGCCTGAAGGGCAGTCACTGCCAACGAGGACTTGGGTAGCAGAAAAAGACCACATGTGCTCCAGTTCCCTCAAGGTCGCATGTACTTCAGAGTCATATACTGCCAATGTACCAGGTAGTCGAATGTTGGGAACACATTCAGGAAATAACGCAGCACAGCCAACGGAATTAGCCTGTATAGGCCTATCAGTGCAAAAGATAACACACAGTGCCCAAATGAAATTCTGTAAAACATCGATTCAAAATAATAGCCTGCAGTAAAATACTTTTCTTACACTGATAAATTTAAAATAAGTATGGGTCTTCTTATTGACCAGGGTAGCCTCGATGAAGCACAGAAATATGGCCTGCATTGAGAGGTAATAAGGCCTGTCACACGAAAATCGCGAAAAGCTTCATTGCTTGCGATTTATTTCTGAAGAGTCCCTCCACTGGAACGCGAGAAACGCTATGGAATGTCGGGAACCGTAAAGTGAAGAGTAGGCATATTAAGGTGCGACAAAAACGACTAAAATTAATACAAACACATTTCTCTGAGGACAATTTGTAATCTGTACTATCAGCCCACTCCTCCACCCGTCGCATCGTTAGTTACAACTGTCGAGTGGTCTTTATTATGCTGGAGGAGGTGCAGAGTGTATCAAGGTCGTCCACAAACAATGAAGTAGAGCTGGAGGCTTAACCGTGGACTCACTGATGACAGTGTCAAATAGAGTCACTTCAAACACATCCCTGAGAGATGGCATCACCGACTCGATATAGAAAAAAATGCCCGGAAAGGAAGGACCGAATGAATATTGGTAGCAGTGCCCGAAAGCCCCACTTGTGAAGCTGTCCCAGAATATGATGCTTCCATATAGTGTCGTAGGTCTTCTCAGGATCGAAATAGGTAATAGTCAGGAGTTGACTGTGTAGGAAAGATTGTTGTGTTTCGGCCTCCGGCATGGTAAGGTGAGGGTCGAATGATACCTCCGAAACCCACACTACGAGCGACAAAGTAGGTCCCGATAATGTAGGACCCAAGTCATACGACGGTTGACCATCTAGTCTAGCGTCTTCCCTATGTGGCTACTGAGAGCCACGCTACAGTAACTGAGCTAATTGCGGCCCTTCCCTGGTTTCAGAAGGAGCACTAAAATCGCCTCCTTGCGGGAATCGGAAAAGAGTCCAGTTCACCAAATTATATTAAAAAGCGATAGGAGATTTCCCTTACATCCTGTCTGAAGCACTTTAACGTGCTGTACGGGATTCAATCGGTAACTGGTGCAGTCTTATTGACCCGAGACAATGTACACTCAAGCTCCCACAAAGAACAGCTGTAATTATATTCCTCGGTGTTGGTGGAATGGAAATTCCATCACCTCTCTCCATCAGTGACCGATAGCGGTGGAAAGCTGGATCTAGTCTGTCAGCGGCAGTAACCGAAGTAAAGTGTTCTGCCATTGCCTGTGTGGTGTCCCCAGACATGGACTAGACACACCTCACCCTCAGTACAGCACTGCTCTGACACATTTGCTGCAAATTCTCCTTATGGCTTCCCATTCCTTTAAAGAGCTAGTACGACGATTTACCGAGTCCAGAAACATTTGCCAAGACGTCTTCATCGTCTTTTTGATTGTTTTCGAGCCTTTGTCGCCGCAACCTGAAAAGCTGCGAGATTCGTAGCAGATGGTTGCCATTTGAACCGTCGCAATGACAAACGTCTAACCTCAATTCTGGAGCGACTCTCATCGTTCCAACACGGCACATGTCGCCCCCGAAGTCGGCCTGAGAACTTTTGGGATAGATACATCAGCAGCACAGAGGATCACGCTAGTGATGTAATCCATCCTGTTGTGGACACTATCTCGGTGTTCAAAAACAGCTTACCATTCACGTCTTTCATGAATATACAAGGATGGACTCTATCTGAAGGCTGATTTGAACACCGCAATACTTGCCTTGGCATCTCATCTACATCTATAATCAGAACAACCGTGTGAAGCGCCTGGAAGAGTGTATGTCCCATTTTACTACCTATTAGGCTTCGTTCCATCCAGTCGCACATGGAGTGTGGAAGAATGATTGCTTAAATGTCTCCTGAACGCTGCAGTTAGTCTAACCTTCTCTTGGTGATCCCTACCGGGCGGCTATAGTATATGCTGAAATTCTTCAGTTAGTAATGTCTGTTGAAACTATGTAAGTAGGTTTTCGCAGGTTCAGTTGGAGGGGCATGGGCAGTTATAGGTGACCTACTGCTTGACGTAGTCTCCGAGGAATGGTACACGGCGCTACTTGTCAGGTTTCATATCAATAGCAGTGCCACAGGTTAATAAAGAAAATAAATGACAGAAATAATCACAGGACCGATTGAGGAATGTACCCCGTTACTTTGCGTCTACGGTTTGACACTTACCCATTTAACCATCGCATTATAACTGTTGTAACTGCGACCGGAACGGTCGCGGGGTTGAAGTGACGGAAAGCGTGGCGGGACCCGCAAAGCGGCCCATGAATAGCAACACAATTGGAGAGGACGGACACGACCAACGAGGGACACAACGAACAGCAACAAGATCGAAACAACGGAGTCACAAGGAAACCTAACAACCACGTCCACTCGTACACAGAACAAGAAAGTTAGTAAGCTCTCTAACGCGAGGCTATGTGTCACGTACGCAAGATTAGACAGCTGGCTGAGCTTTCTTTTCTTTTTTTTCTTTATTGAATTTCGATTCCCACCGAAGGGGGCGGGCTGGCAGCAGCTTAGTATGTCGCTCTTCAGCCTACAGGCTTTGTTTTAAAAAAGGAGAAGATAATATATAATAAAAAACACGGTAACATGGCGAAAAAATTGTGGAACTTAAAACAGAGAACAAAGTGATGATGATGCTAATAAAATACATATGGAGCAGACAGGTAAAATAATAGACAGACAATTAAAAAACACGGCGACAGTCTGGTTTCTGTTCGCAAAAGACAATGGACAATGGCTGAGCGAGAGGCAGGCGCTTATATACTCTATCGAGGGAGCCGCTATTGGGTGCTGGAACTACGTGTTCCACTGTGGCGCCCTCACACTAAATGAGGGCCAGGAGGTGCGCGCCACCACAACTTACGGCGCGATGGTGCAGAGACCTCCACTGGTCTTTGACGTCCATGACGTCTGGCGCGGATTCAAATTCCGCGACGCGCGGTACCAGAATAACTACAATATTTCGAAAAAAACTGTTCCACTTAAATATAATACGTTACTCACTGAACTCAACGCAAAACACATTTTTGGCTTTCAGGTAACAGTGCTTACTAATGAGGGACGTACTTTCGTCAATAATATTTCGTATCCTGGTATTTTTATAAAGCTACAAGTTTGGACGTGTGGATAAATACCAGCCAGGTGTCGTGTGGCTCAGTAGAAGCACGCTTAATTCTTTCATGGAGTGGAAGTAACCCACTTATTTCATTATATCACAAGGAAATCACTGTAAATATTGTAAAAATCGAATAGTAAAATTAAATTGAGAAAAGTCTGAATGTGATTTAGTCCTAGCTGGAGGGTTCTTGTCATGCTGCGTGCGAAGCCTGTACAGGACAATATTTAATAAAGAAACAAAAGAATTTTGCTTTACATCCACAACGAGTTCGATAGGTTCAAAAATTTAGTTCGGATTCGACAAGGAAATTGGTCGTGCCAGAACAATACCTGCACTTATCTGAAATTATTTAGGGACCTTGAGGGAAATGAACTCTTCTTTCAAAAGCAGATGAGAAACGTAGCTGCTTGATAAATCACACGAAATGAAAAATTGACGTTTTCTTTTTTCGTTATTAACGGCAGTGCATGTTTCAAAAACTAACTCCAGAAGCAAATGTCGTCATACAAGGAAGAGGAGGAGATTAATGTTTAACGCCCCGGCGACAATGAGACCATTAGAGACGAAGCATAAGCTCGGATTATGGAAGGAAATGGAAGGAAATCAGCCGTGCTCTTTCAGAGGAACCATCCCGACATTTGTCTGAAACGATTTAGGAAATCTAAATCAGAATGGCCGGACGCGTGTTTGAACCGTCGTCCTCCCCAATGCGAGTGCAGTGTGCTAACCACTGCGCCACCCCGCTCGCTCACTCTACAGAAGAACGTTGTTACAGCAATGAAGTAGGACAAGTCAACATCTGCACGGCCTGGTAAAAAAAGTGAAGGACCCAGAAGACAGACGTGGAGGTAAATGTAACTTCGTACACGTACACATTATCGGCGCGTATGTAAGTAATTAGAGTTGTACTTCTCTGTGTCAGGCAGAACGGCCTGAAGTGTGCATTAGTGTTCGTGTTTGGTGGTATTACCAGGCCTAGTATGGTATATAACAGACGTTAGCAGCATCAGATGTCGAGTGATCACTGTAAGGGACAGGGAAATGCCGCATACTAGCGTGATAAAGCATCAGCAGCAGCTGACAGTGTTTGAGAGGGTCCTCACTATGGGTCTCCATTTGGCCGGCTATTCAAATAGTGCAACATCCCGACTAGGCGGCATTCGATTGCGACAGTGGCCTGATGCTGGAATGCATGGAGTGTTTAGAGGCAGAATCGCCGTGTTGTAAAACAAGCACGTCGCATCCCCTTCGCATTGTGTCTGCTGTCCGAGAACAAGTAATTGTCTCCCTGTAACATTCTATGTCATTCCGCAACAGTGGTCGGAGACTAGCAGCAGCGGGACAATGAATTTACCGCCCCATACGTTGGCTGTTGTTTCCAGTGCAATATGAACGGCTGCGTATGGAGTGGGTGCCGCGACCGTGAAGCATGGACTGCTAAATGAATGGCATCGCATTGTGTTCAGAGATAAATCGTGGTTCCCACTACCTCGGATGACTGTCGGCGAATATGGCGGCGACCTGGGGAGAGGCCCCATTCTTCCAATGTTTTGGAGAGGCCAACGGCGTTACTCCTGCCAGCATGGTGTGGGAAGCCTCAGGGACGATTTCAGGTCACGGCTGGTAGTGGTTGAGGGAACTCTGACGGCACAATAGGCCGCCTCCGAGATGTCTTGCCATGAAGGGCAACAAAACAGGGCGTAGAATATATATATATTGGTAAAGTAGAAGTTGAGTCCTCCAGTACAGAAACTTTGTCTCAAAATTTTTTAAAGTTTTGGAAACGTATTCACCCTTGTAGGCAATAACTGCATTACATTTATCAGATTATGCTACAAAGTCTTCATTTTGCTTTAATTTAGCAATAATATTTTAAATCTTTATTCTGAGGAAACTGAACATAAAAACTCAATTTTACTGAAAATATTACGAACATTATAGGATAGTCTAACCTGATGTAAATTTTCCATTTTTATATAATCGAGACCAATTTTAAGATCTACAATGAGGTTTCATACTATATTTGGGTTTGTAACATTTGCCGTTACGCCGGACGGTGTGGCCTTGCGGTTCTAGGCGCTACAGTCAGGAACCGCGTGACCGCTACGGTCGCAGGTTCGAATCCTGCCTCTGGCATGGATGTGTGTGATGTCCTTAGGTTAGTTAGGTTTAAGTAGTTCTAAGTTCTAGGGGACTGATGACCACAGCAGTTAAGTCCCATAGTGCTCAGAGCCATTTGAACCAGCCCATTTGCCGTTACATTATACAGGATGTACCTAAAGTCCGGGAACACTTTCAATTGTTTATTGCACAAGAACCAAACATTGTACTGATATCATGCTTATGTCATTTTGAAGAAAAAATCCTGAAAGTTTTTTTGCACGTATACCGCCACAGCGTAGTTTTTTAATTTGCCGATAGCCAGTGCTAGTCGGAAACATGGCGGCCGTGCTACAAAAGGGGACAGCTGTTTCATGAAATGGTCTGCCCGATCGTCGTATCTCACTCCCTGTGACTTTTTCTGTGGGCACACATTAAAGACCTGGTGTACGTACCGCCTCTACTACGTGATGTAGCAGAGATCGGGAGAGAACACGGGAAGCGACTGCCACAGTCGAAAATGCCATGCTGAGACGGGTATGGCAAGAATTCGATTACCCTATTGACGTCTGACGGGTCACTCATGCTTCGCATATCGAATAATTGTAAAAATCTTTCAGAGTTTCTCTTCAAAATGCAATATGTATGACATCTGTACAATGGTTAGTCCTCGTGTAATAAATAATTGAAATTGCTCCCGTTCTTTACGTATACTCTGTACTTGAGCCCTTCTTCAAGAGATTATTTTCCTCTTCAGTAAAATTTATTTGATTCTTACTTAACATTCGACTGAAAAATTAGTGATTAGATTTTTGAAAGCCAACATCATTACAACACCTTGCTACGGGAATAACGCTTTTGAGTTAAGCTTATTTCTTTTCATGCCTTTATTCCACGTATTCCATTTCAACGTTATAAAGTGATAAGTATCTGTGTTGAAATACGTTTAAAACATTAGAAATGACTTTCCTTCTGAATAACATACCTTTAGTGGTGCTGAAACTTGGTCAAGGTTTTTACAGTAAAGTTATGCAAGAACTAAATAATTTTCACTGTTTCCCTCACCATTCTGTAAATAGAATAAATCATTGTTAACTAACACATTTTAAGCTCCTTCGATGTAACATAGCAACATAATTAGATTAGGAGACCGCTTGATTATATAATCATTTACACTAAATTTAAATCCAGCGCCCTTTTGGTGTTATACTCTATATCAAATATATCTGTTATCATCTGGCGACAGTGAGATGGCATATTTCCGGTTGGGTTAGTTGGGACACGATAGCTGTACTTGATCTAGGCTGCATGATTGCCACAAAAGATTGTTTTCTTTCTCTACTGGCGTTCTACGGATCGGAGCGTGGAATGTCAGATCCCTTAATCGGGCAGGTAGGTTAGAAAATTTGAAAAGGGTAATGGATAGGTTAAAGTTAGATATAGTGGGAATTAGTGAAGTTCGGTGGCAGGAGGAACAAGACTTTTGCTCAGGTGATTACAGGGTTATAAATACAAAATCAAATAGGGGTAATGCAGGAGTAGGTTTAATAATGAATAAAAAAAATAGGAGTGCGGGTTACCTACTACAAACAGCATAGTGAACGCATTATTGTGGCCAAGATAGACACAAAGCCCATGCCTACTACAGTAGTACAAGTTTATATGACAACTAGCTCTGCAGATGATGAAGAAATAGATGAAATGTATGACGAGATAAAAGAAATTATTCAGGTAGTGAAGGGAGACGAAAATTTAAGTCATGGGTGACTGGAATTCGCCAGTAGGAAAAGGGAGAGAAGGAAACATAGTAGGTGAATATGGATTGGGGGGAAGAAATGAAAGAGGAAGCCGCCTTGTAGAATTTTGCACAGAGCATAACTTAATCATAGTTATCACTTGGTTCAAGAATCATAAAAGAAGATTGTATACCTGGAAGAATCCTGGATATACTAAAAGGTATCAGATAGATTATATAATGGTAAGACAGAGATTTAAGAACCAGGTTTTAAATTGTAAGACATTTCCAGGGGCAGATGTGGATTCTGACCACAATCTATTGGTTATGAACTGCAGATTGAAACTGAAGAAACTGCAAAAAGGCGGGAATTTAAGGAGATGGGACCTGGATAAACTGAAAGAACCAGGGGTTGTAGAGAGTTTCAGGGAGAGCATAAGGGAACAATTGACAGGAATGGGGGAAAGAAATACAGTAGAAGAAGAATGAGTAGCTCTGAGAGATGAAGTAGTGAAGGCAGCAGAGGATCAAGTAGGTAAAAAGACGAGCGCTAATAGAAATCCTGGGATAACAGAAGAAATATTGAATTAAATTGATGAAAGGAGAAAATACAAAAATGCAGTAAATGAAGCAGGCAAAAAGGAATACAAACGTCTCAAAAATGATATCGACAGGAAGTGCAAAATGGCTAAGCAGGGATGGCTAGAGGATAAATGTAAGGATGTAGAGGCTTGTCTCACTAGGGGTAAGATAGATACCGCCTACAGGAAAATTAAAGAGACCTTTGGAGAGAAGAGAACCACTTGTATGAATATCAAGAGCTCAGATGGGAACCCAGTTCTAAGCAAAGAAGGGAAGGCAGAAAGGTGGAAGGAGTATATAGAGGGTTTATACAAGGGCGATGTACTTGAGGACAATATTATGGAAATGGAAGAGGATGTAGATGTAGACGAAATGGGAGATAAGATACTGCGTGAAGAGTTTGACAGAGCACTGAAAGACCTGAGTCGAAACAAGGCCCCTGGAGTAGACAACATTCCATTAGAACTACTGATGGCCTTGGGAGAGCCAGTCATGACAAAACTCTACCATCTGGTGAGCAAGATGTATGAGACAGGCGAAATACCCACAGACTTAAAGAAGAATATAATAATTCCAATCCCAAAGAAAGCAGGTGTTGACAGATGTGAAAATTACCGAACTATCAGTTTAATAAGTCACAGCTGCAAAATACTAACGCGAATTCTTTACAGACGAATGGAAAAACTGGTAGAAGCGGACCTCGGGGAAGATCAGTTTGGATTCCGTAGAAATGTTGGAACACGTGAGGCAATACTGACCTTACGACTTACCTTAGAAGAAAGATTAAGAAAAGGCAAACCTACGTTTCTAGCATTTGTAGACTTAGAGAAAGCTTTTGACAATATTAACTGGAATACTCTCTTTCAAATTCTGAAGGTGGCAGGGGTAAAATACAGGGAGCGAAAGGCTATTTACAATTTGTACAGAAACCAGGTGGTAGTTATAAGAGTCGAGGGGCATGAAAGGGAAGCAGTGGTTGGGAAAGGAGTAAGACAGGGTTGTAGCCTCTCCCCGATGTTATTCAATCTGTATATTGAGCAAGCAGTAAAGGAAACAAAAGAAAAATTCGGAGTAGGTATTACAATTCATGGAGAAGAAGTAAAAACTTTGAGGTTCGCCGATGACATTGTGATTCTGTCAGAGACAGCAAAGGACTTGGAAGAACAGTTGAACGGAATGGACAGTGTCTTGAAAGGAGGATATAAGATGAACATCAACAAAAGCAAAACGAGGATAATGGAATGTATTCAAATTAAGTCGGGTGATGCTGAGGGAATTAGATTAGGAAATGAGACACTTAAAGTAGTAAAGGAGTTTTGCTATTTAGGGAGTAAAATAACTGATGATGGTCGAAGTAGAGAGGATATAAAATGTAGACTGGCAATGGCAAGGAAAGCGTTTCTCAAGAAGAGAAATTTGTTAACATCGAGTATAGATTTAAGTGTCAGGAAGTCGTTTCTGAAAGTATTTGTATGGAGTGTAGCCATGTATGGAAGTGAAACATGGACAATAACTAGTTTGGACAAGAAGAGAATAGAAGCTTTCGAAATGTGGTGCTACAGAAGAATGCTGAAGGTAAGGTGGGTAGATCACGTAACTAATGAGGAGGTATTGAATAGGATTGGGGAGAAGAGAAGTTTGTGGCACAACTTGACTAGAAGAAGGGATCGGTTGGTAGGACATGTTTTGAGGCATCAAGGGATCACAAATTTAGCACTGGAGGGCAGCGTGGAGGGTAAAAATCATAGAGGGAGACCAAGAGATGAATACACTAAGCAGATTCAGAGGGATGTAGGTTGCAGTAGGTACTGGGAGATGAAGAAGCTTGCACAGGATAGATTAGCATGGAGAGCTGCATCAAACCAGTCTCAGTACTGAAGACCACAACAACAACAACAATAAACAACGTACGGTGTTCTTCCCTTAACAGTAGTCCTGCATGTTCTTTCCGTATAGTATCATACGGATCTGGCACTGACAAAATCATACCATTTCAGACCATGTAAATACAATCTCACCCAAAGCTACACGGCATATAAGTCAACAACTGCTCATGGAAAGCTGTTAGAGCAGATGTACCAGGACTGATTCTCACCTCTTTGTCCCATTTCTGGACTGGGCGTGGAATGGCAGGCGTCATCTCTTCTCTGTATTCATTGTAGTCATTCCTTAAGGTATACGATGGAGCATGCAATATTCGGTTCTTAATTTACATCTCCAGCTGTTCAGCGCGAGCCACTTTATGGTGTGTGGAGGAGAGTACTTCTGTAACGGGTATTACACCCGCTTCGTACGTCCCTACTTCATGCGCTGGAAGAACGACTGGCGGTAATCCTCCATGTGACCTGTACTTTCTCTGGCTTTTTTGTCGTATTGGGTACGTATGTGGGAGGCAGTTTTCCAGCTTCTGTGGTGTCTGCCACTGCAGTCTGCTGCGCATCTCTGCAATCTTCTCGCACTTACAAAAACATAAGCGACGAAATGTGACGTTCTGCGTTAAATCTTAACTATCTCTTCTATTAATACAACCTGGCACTTATTGTTAACACCCGGAAAGAAAGTTCATTTCATTCTATGATTTTACTTTCAGTTTTAGACAAATCTACACGTAATATTTTGCTTTCGAATCTATGGTACGTTTCTCGGATAGCTATTGTTACGCTCGTTTTGAATTTGATTTCCTTACTACGACTAGAACCATTTTCTCATATTTTAGCGAACAGAAACGGATGTCATCAGCTGCTGGTCGCAGCAAAACTGCGATGGTACTGAAAAAAGCAGCAGAAAGCTTACGAACTTCTTGCCACTTCATGTGTACCCACTCACACTTCAGCCTTCAGAGTACCGAGCCATCGTTGCTTACTTATTCCTTATACCTATACAGAAGTTCTGATGCTTCGACCCTGTGTTAATCGCCTTCAGCCGGCCGCTGTGGTCGAGCGGTTCTAGGCGCTTCAGTCCGGAACCGCGCTGCTGCTACGGTCACAGGTTCGAATCCTGCCTCGGGCATGGATGTGTGTGTGATGTCCTTAGGTTAGTTAGGTTTAAGTAGTTCTAAGTCTAGGGGACTGATGACCTCAGATGTTAAGTCCCATAGTGCTTAGAGCCATTTGAACCATTTAATCGCTTTCATAATACAAACTTACCATTCAAGTTTACAACCTGTTGTATCAATGAAAGAAACTGTAATATTATAAGAAGCGATCAAAATGTTTCTGTTTGAGGACGTTGCTGCAACATATATACAATATACCGCGATTCCGATGCGGGAAGATAAGGACCGACACGTACAGTAGGCAAGAGACGAGTGCGGGATTGGTGTCTTTCTAATGTGAGAGCGGTAGATGTGGAAACGTGAATTATTACCAAATGGGGCCCAACAAGACCAACGTGCTGTTATTTTTGTCTTAGCTGCGAAGGATAAACACCGGTATACATCCACCGGAAAATGAAGGAATGTGTACGATGCAGCATATCTGTAGAAAACCACCGTTGCGAAGCGATGCCCCAAAATCCATACTGCTAGTGATTCGGCACAAGACGACGGTCGATCTGGGAGGCCAGCCTCATCCGTTATGGGCAATAACAATTAATACTAAGTTAGAGCCCTATTGCCCTAATCTCTCTCCATGCGATTATGAATGATTGCCTCAATACTTACGGCAATTTTGCCTCATTGGCATACCGATTCTGCAGTCTACGTCTTTCGAACGGAAATTTTTTGATCCCCCATTATAAGTCTCATTCACGATTTTTATGTTCTTTTCTTCTTTTGATCTTTAGGCTCGTATTTATCGCTAACTCTATCTTTAATGCTCGAACTGTGTTATATCTTTTTGGTCTGTACGAAGTAATTACAATAAAACGTATGTTTAGCACAAATAAGTATTACGAACCATAGCAGTGGAGGGAAAGTGGCTACTCGGAAGCGAAAGAAGAACAGAGGTAGGTTAAATTTAAATCTTCCGTGTACTGCAATGTCACTGGTTCGGTGAGTGTTGTTTGAGATCTTCCATAATGTGCTAAAAGCTTATTTCTTGCAGAGCGAGGTATATCGCTGATAAGTTATTGTCTCTTGTTGATGCATTTGTAATATAAATAAAGTTTTGTTTGTGTTCAAAATTTGAATGCATGTATTTATGTTTATAGACAATGGGCGGAGGCTGAGGAGGAGGGAGTGTGGTCCCACTTTTGAGATGTTCAGCAAATGTGTTCTACGTGCTTTTTCCTACAACTCTGCGCCGACCTAAGTACTTTATTCTGAACTTTCTGCATATCTGCTCCACACATACCGATTCTAAGTCTTTATAACTGAGTTACCGTACTTCTGCTCCAAGAAAAAAGGAAAGGGATGTTACCGGAGACTTTTCTGAAATATAGTACAAGAAATCATCAACATGTTACCATTAGATTTTATTTACTGCTGTTTCATCCTTCTTTGCCCCTTGTGGTTTGTCATGGGCACAATTATACAACTGTTCTTCGGCCAAGTTTTTTAAAAGTAATTGCACCATATGTTAAAAATTTGAAATATTGGTATTAATACCATACAATGGAATAAAAGTAATTCTTATTTTGTAATTTACATGCAATATGTGGTGATTTGGTTTATGTATGCATTACATAACATGATTCAAATGCAAGATGAGAACAATGTTGATTTTTGTGTCAACGTAGGGTTGAGGACTTGCACCATAGGCGTAGCGAGTCGGAAGAGAGGAAGTATGCGTCTGAATAAACTGTAAGATGTGTACAGTAATAGTGATGTGTGCGTTTCGTATGAAAATACGGACAGTAAGAAGGATTTGACAGAGAAGGGGGTGAGATAATTTAAGCTAACGTCTAAACACAAGCCTTATGAACGGAAGGGATGGAAACAAGACCAGCTGCACAGAAAGAAACACACTGCTTTTTATGTGATACGATGTGTTGAGGCCAATACGAATTTAATACTCCTGAAGCAGCTGTTAGTTGCATTCAACTGCGGTAGGGTGTGGATTGTGGAGGTATGGAATTGCCGGTATATCTTGTTAAGTGTTAAATTATTTTTCTGGATTATTATTAAGTTGTAAGCGGCTCAAATATTCCATTCATCACCAGAGAGAAGCTTCAAATCGAAAAAAAAAAACAGCCGTGAAAGTCTGAAATGAGACATTTATTTACTCCAGAAGGTAGACAATCGCATATAATATGCATCACATGTTAACCTATTTGTCATCAGGATTCTCATTATCGACATTTACAAGTGATGAAGTGAGTGGTATTGCTCAATTGATGATCTACTGACGAAATTGCTCCAAGAAAGTGTAGATGTAGGGCACAGACAGGGAGGATGCTATGCTGCGGTTAAATGTGTGATGTACAGGGAGTATCTGAAGGGATAGTCAATATTCAGGGATATGACAGGGGCGCTCATTTGAAGCACATAACTTCATATGGGCATATGCCCTATTCTGGATCGTTTCTGAGGTAGGACACATTTAATGTACACTTATTTTTGGGCTAGTGCCACGCACGTATGTGCCTTACTCCCCCAGCAACACACTTAATAATCATTGATGGTCGGAGGAAAACCCATCTGCTACAGTGGTAACCCAATTCCAAGTGCGTTTTTCGATCAATGTTAGGCGCGACATGATCGGTAACATATTCATAGATCCGGTCATTCTACAGGAGCGAATGACGGAACAGAATTACTTACATATCTTTTTCTTTTTAACTCGTTTGTTATACAACTCGAGAAGGTATCTTTGGGTACGCGGACTGCGATGTATTTTCAGCATGACAAAGTCTCCCCACATTTTACCAGATGTTTGCGGGAACATCTACACCAATCGGTGGATTGGTCGTGGTAGTACAATTAACTGGCCACCAAGATCGCCAGATCTCATGCCATTAGATTTTTGTTCGTGGGGCTGGATAAGGTATGTAGTGTACAAACGACACATGAATATACCAGATAAGTGCTTGGTTGGATCATGGACACAACCGGCCTAGTTAGGCGAAGTACAGATGCACTCAGACAAACAAAACAACATGTTCTTTCAAAAGTGCACAAATGCATTTGAGATATTTGAATATTTATTGTGAATTTTACAATACGATGTGTACGATAATCCTTAACGTTGAATTAGTTACAAACACATGTTTTTCAGTTGTTGTTTTGTAAAACGCATGTTTTATATTTACTGATTCTTGTACGAGCGTAAAACTGACAACGTACTGAATAGTATAGGAAATAAATAACGACGTACATTAAATGGGTTCTACCTTTCGGAAACAAGATGGAATAGAGCGTATGTCAATATTAATGTCTTTTTTTCTTTTATTTCTTTCTTTTTTTGTGCTTGAAATGATCGCTTCTGTCACATCCCTGAATACTGATCAATCATCCTGGGACACCTCGTATACGGAAAGAGCATAAGTTACAAGACGTAAAGTGCCATGGACATAAACGAGATCCGAGTTGAGAAAGACTATTTTGATAGCGGCTGGAGTGGGCAATGATTTGAGGAGACAAGGTACGAAAAGATGAGAGGAGATAAAAAGTGGGACGACCGGGAATGTACGAGGCCAACAAGAACAGGAGGAAACTAATGTCGTAAGATGGGTATATATCAGAAAAGTTTCGAGGTGCGAATAGAAGTTGCGTTGTGAGTGGATGCGAAGAGTTTGTACGTCATGGATTGAGAGGATTTCTGGTGTTGGTGCTGCAACATGCCACGAATGCTATTTAATTGGAAGCGGTGGGATTGCTGGGTAATATTTAGGTAGGAGGAAAATTTTCGAAGAGGGAAAGGTTCGATTTATAATAATCAGTGTGATAAAGTTTTCGCACAGCTACGAGGAGCGTTCAGTAAGTAATACAGTACTTTTTTTTCTCGGCCAATTTCTGTTGACAAACTGCAGAATTTGTTGTGGGACATCGTGAGGTTTTGCCGCTTCAGCCCCTAGAGTTTCATGAAGTTCCAGTTGGTAACGGCACAACGCGTAGACATCAAAATAGTGTTTGTGAAGGAGGTGCGTTCCAAGCACCAAACTGTCTGTCAGTTCCTCTTGGCAGAAAACTACAGAACCATAGATATTCATAGGCGCTTAAAGAATGTCTACGGAGACATCGCAATGAACAAAAGCACGGTAAGTCGTTGGGCGAGACGTCTGTCATCGTCGCAATAAGATCGCGAAAACCAGTTCCTCACGCCGCCTGGCCGCACACAGCTGTGACTCCTGCAATGTTGGTCTTCAGTGTGTTCGTCGGCACAAAAATGCAAACGAACTCCTTCTTCTCCACAAGACCGCAAGTCCTCACACAAGTCTACACACCTGAGAGGAGCCCACACAAGTTCATTGGTCTGTTTTTCGTCATCCATCCCACAGCCAAGATCTCCCACCTTCTGACTTGAGCCAATAAGGGATGGACTCCGCAGGAAGCAGTGCGTGGATGACAGGGAAGTTATTGATGCAGCAAGACGTTGACTGCGACGTCGACCTGTAGAATGGTACCTTGCTGGCGTACAGTCCGTCTCAGTAAGGTGGCGTAGGGCGTCGCATTGATCGGAGACTATGTTGAAAAATAGGGTTTTGTGGCCAAAGGAGTGGGGAATAATATGGTGTATGGAATCCTGAATAAAGCCAACCTGCTTTCAGAAAGAGAATGTACTGCATTACTTACTGAACGCCCCTAGTACATAACAACTGCGAGAAGGTGCCATTCAATCACCAACTTCGTTCTAAGACACATCTACGAGTCCCTCTGTACGCAGGATCACATCGGCAGCGTTCGGCGCTTTATCGACGGCGTAAGGAACGCGGTTGTCAGCGCGGTCCAGCAGGGCGCTGATGAGCCCGTTGTAGCCGACCAGCCTGGCCACCTGGGCGGCGGTCCTGCCGGCGGCGTCAGTGGCGTCGGTCCTGGCGCCGGCGGCGACGAGTGCGGCCACGGCATCGGCGCAGCCCCTGGCGGCGGCGCGCAGCAGCGGCGTGTCGCCCTCGGCGTCGCGCGCCTCCACGTCGGCGCCCGCGGCCAGCAGCACGCGCGCCACCTCGAGGTTGCCCACGCGCACCGCATAGTGCAGCGGCGTCGAGCCGCTCGAGTCGGCGGCGTCCACGTCTGCGCCGGCCTCCACCAGCGCCTCCGCCGACCCCGGGCAGCCCGCGGCAGCCACGGCATGCAGCGGGGTGTCGCCGTTAGCGTCGCGGGCGTTCGGGTCGACGCCGGCAGTCAGCACCGTCCTCACAGCCGTGCCACTGCCCTTGATCGCCACGCAGTGTAAGTCACTCCATGCGCCGCCCCAGCTGGAAGTCTGCTTCAGAGCGAGGCGCACGCCCTCCACGTTGCAACTCTCCGCTGACAAGAGCAGCTGCAACTTGACCAGATAGCGCGACACGCCCCTGTCGTACAGCGCCTTCAGAATACCTATGTGGCCAGCTTCGCTAGCGAAGTGCACCGCCGTGTTTCCTTCAGAGTCCCGAACCTCTGGGTCAAACCCGGCATCCAGCAGCAGCCGGAAGGCGTGGATACTGCCACTGGCGGCGGCGACGTGGAGCGGCGTGCGCCCGAGGCCGTCTCTCTCCTCGCAGTCGGCGCCCGCGTCCAGCAGCAGACGCACTGCAGCGTCTCTCCTGTTCGCGGCTGCCAAGTGCAGCGGCGTCGATCCCTTCCCGTCTAGACTCGCCGATGACAATCTCGGGTCCAGTGACAGTGCCAGCCGCAGCAGCCGCAGGTAACCGCCCGTGCAGAAGACGTGCATTAAGGCGACTGCCGTCTCCAAAT
This sequence comes from Schistocerca nitens, assembly GCF_023898315.1. Lineage (NCBI taxonomy): Eukaryota > Metazoa > Arthropoda > Insecta > Orthoptera > Acrididae > Schistocerca > Schistocerca nitens. The sequence continues at coordinate 587,657,135 of NC_064615.1, read as the reverse complement.
CGGACAGCTTCCTCCTCGTGGTTATGAGCTCCTTTGCTGACAACCCGTTTTCCAACATTCTCTCTATCCATTCCCACGCATTTGTCTCCTCTGCAAAACGTACAGGAGACCACTCTAAGACATCTTCCAGTCTCCACTTTTGTGCTGAGGTCATTTTTGCGACGCTATCCTGAAACATCAACAAAATTACTGTAGATGGTGTCCGGGCTAGAGGTGAACAAAAGCATTGCTTATATTTCAGCAACTATTAAGGTTTATAACTTTATTTGTCCAACATTGTACACAGGAGCCCAAACATTTTTATGCACGCTGGTACAATTCAATGTCGACACAGTCTGTACCTCGACAGGTACTGTAACGGTACTCCACTTCTCGCCACATGCTTATAACCACGACAGGTTTTATGGGCTCTTGCGGCGTAGATCCTCTCAAATATACCATATCTCAAACCCTTGGTGTGTAAACAATGTCCTCCTTGCACTAAAATCCAGAAATCCAATGGAGTGAGATCAGGAGACCGAGGGGGCCAGGTAATGGGACCCATCACCTCCGATTCAATGGTCAGGAAATGCCTCATGCTGAAATGTGGTAACATCCCCATGATAGTGAGGTGGGGCATCATCCTACTGCAAAATTATGACTGAAGGCATCTGTGGAACTGTGTGGTTCGCCAACATAAAAATGTAAAGTCGTATGGCATGAGTGGCTGGGAGACTCCCGAGGGCTGGTTCAGCCGCATAACTAAAGAGGTTTTCTCTATCTTTCACGTCCGCAGGCACGTTTCCTTCGCGAAATATGAGAGCTGGATTCGTAAGTGCATTTGTGAAGTGACGATGACTGTAATATGTGTGTGCGTGTGTGTGTGTGTGTGTGTGTGTGTGTGTGTGTGTAGTGTAGTGTACTGTCATGCTCGTGTTGGTGCTGATGAAAGAAGGGAATATTCAGAAGAGCACCAAGGAGGTTGCCGAGCTTAACCCATCCGAAGGACGGATAACTGTCAGCAGTGTTGCATACCTTCACTTTCTGAGACACTGAGGAGAGATTTGGAACTGAATCCACAACATTTGGCGCAAATACTGGTGATCAGGGACCGCACACCACCACCCCTCCTCTCCCCTCTACTGTAAAGGCAATGTGGAAAACGTGAACAGCACGCGGTGTACCTGGACGGTCACCCAGCCAAGTACTGTCCACATCCGACTGTGCTTAACTTCGGTGATATAAAGGGAACCGGTGTACCCACCTAGGTACGGCCATTGACCTCGCCAACATGTCGAAGTACATGTGCCTTGTTACGAACGCGTAGGCACCACACGACTCAACGTAGTCGTTAAATGGTCAGGATCACGTCTTAGAGATTGTCTCTGTCTATTGCGTATTTACACAACAACATACATTGTTGCGTTTTTTCGTTATAAGGATCCGTCAGTGCATTCCTCCAGCGGGCCACTCTGTTTTTCTCACGTGTTCAGGAATGATGATTTCTTGTCTCTGCCCGAAGCTATTTGTCAAAACTCAAATAACAAAATAGATTTAGAGAAGTTGTCGTTGACGCTGTATAACCGTTGGCTGATAAATTACAAGTGTAAAGTGCAGCAGACAATTCATTTACACAGGGTAAGATGTACTTTGCTTTCGAGAGGTATCTCAAGCGTACATGAGAAAGGGAAAAACGGATTTAGTAAATGAGGAAATTAAAGAAACCTTTTAGAAACGAGAGGTTGCTATATTAATTTCAAGATATCAGTTGGTGAGCAAGTTCGAGCTAAGAAGGATGGAAGGAATATACAGAAGGACTACACAAAGGAAGCAATCTTGAAGACAATATTACGAACAGGTGAGGCGAAATAGATGAAAATGAATCACTGATTTGGATGAGTCTTGTTGTAGAGGGACTTGTCCTGAGTACCTGTCTAACGGCTTCTCATGTAACGGCCCCTTGTTTCCTAGAAATTCGATGTTGACGTTTTATGCTTGTCGCCTATTCCATGTTACGACCAAGCGAGCTTAGTGGGGCGCAAACATTCAAGACTACCAGGCTGCTGCTACGGATTGAAATATTTCCCATGTATTTGTATTTCAATTTCGTCGCCCAGAACATCATTAACTAGTTCTTGTCATGCAAAATTATTCAAAAATATCTCACTCAAATGTATTCCACTTGACTAACCCTATGGTATTTACTTTCACAGACAGGTTAAACATTTTCACCAAAAATATTCATATGCTCACGCCTAGCTCAAGAGTGATAGAGAAATCGCTTCGAGGGAAGAATCCATGAAATATATTGTTTAATTCTGCCTCAGTTTAGTGCATCTACTTTCATAGGAGTTATCAAATATGCGTAGTTTGCGTCGAAATGGATCGAAGAAAGAACAATCTTTTCCTCTCCAAGCGAAATGTGTCTTTCGCTATCACTTCTGAAAAATCCATGCACCTGCGAGGCAGTGGCTTAAATTAAATGTGCGTGTTACTCTATACGAAATTGTGTTTCGGGTGCTTCTACGACAAATATCATCCGGTATTCTCTTCTAGCACAGCAAGCGATGCAAGCTAAAACGAGTAAGGCCATTCTGTAATCCTATCTGCAACATACGGAATGCGCATTTTAAGAAAATTTGCATAATTATTAATTTATTAATGAGATTAATACCGCGAAAATGACTATTTTTGTATAACTTTGCGTGACATATACTGTTTTATGGTATTCTATAGGCTGAAAATGAAAAAAGTACACCGGATGGATCTGAAATCGTGTCGCGAGCATGGTAAGCATTTACGCAAGCCGCTGCGCTAGTCTCGCTTGATAGAATCTTCATTCCAATAGCAGACACGCGCATGGAACTTCAACATCGATTTTTGTAGGAAATTATGGGCCGTCGCACGAAAATCCGCTAGAAACGTACTCAGGGCAGATCCCTCTACAGCACACCTAACAGTCATCAAAATCCGTGATTAACAGGTCTGATGGCCCTCTTGCCAATCGAAACAAGGTATTTGGAGCAAATAACTTTCTCTCAGAATTATCGATACCGTTGGAAGAACATACCATGACATTATTACTCCACCTGAAATAGAAGATTACCGAACCCATAGTTTAATAAATCATATTCGCAAAATACTGAAACGAACTATTTACAGAATAATGGCAAAACTAGTAGAAATCTACCTCGGAAAATATCAGTATTGGTTCCGGAGATATGTAGAGACGCGCTTGGTTAACTAATCCTACGACTTGCCTTAGAAGGTAAACTAAAGAAAGGCCTACCTACGTTTATAGCATTTGCAGATCCTAAACTCCTTTCTCAAGCAGACATTCCAAGTATCGGCAAAGTTAGTCATCGTTATCGTCACTCACCCATGGAAACCGGAAGGATGTTAGCTGGAAACGGCTTTAATACAAATCACTGGCAGATCAATGTTATGATGGGAACAACTTAAGATACCACGCGTGTCGACCAAACTACCTGGCTGAACTCCCAGATGTGGTCGGTTGTTAACCGAATAAAAACCAGGACTGGAAGGTATGCCGACTCTTTGCACAAGTGGCCGAAAATAACTTCTCCAAGTTGTGCTTGAGCCACTGAAAAGCACACTGTTGGCCACGTAACCCAAGAATGTCCTAGGAGAGCTTTGGCTGGCGATTCGACAAAGTTTCTGGGGTGACTAAAGGATCAAAAAACTATATTCGTTGCTTGGATATTAGTTTGCAGTTAGAGACAATTGTAATACAATTTTTTGTGAAGTAGCCATACCCTAAATAAAAATAAATTTGCATTTGCAGTTTAGTGGAAGCTTTAATCAAAGTTCACTGTAATACACTCATTGAAATTCTGACGGTAGCTGGGATAAAATACACAGAGCGATAAAATACAGAGAGCGAAAGATTATCTCCAACTTGTATAGAAAACCAACTGCAGTTATAAGTCGAGGGGCATGAAACGGGAGCAGCAGTTGAGAAGGGTGTGAGACAGAGCTGTAGCGTACCGTCGTTATTCAGTCTATACATTCAGCAAACAGTAAAAGGAAATCGAAGACAAATTTGGAAAGGGAGAGGAAATAATACTTTAATGTTTGGCAATGACATCGTAGCTGTCGGAGACGGAGAAATACTTGGGAGATCAGCTGAACGGAATGTCAAATAGCTTGAAAATAAAATAAAACAATGATGACGCATTGTAGCCGATTGAACCCAGATGATGCAAAGGGAATCATATAATCAAACGAGGCACTAAACTTAGTAAATGGGTAGTATCTAGGCAGGAAAGTACACACTAAGACAAAAAAAGGCACACTATGAAGGAATTATCCGAATGGGATGGAAATCAGTAGATGTGATGTACATGTACTGACTACAATTTCAGAAAAATTTAATTAATTATTCAAGAGGGAGAACTTCACAACTTGAGCAACTCAGTAACGAGCTAGTCCACCTCTGGTACTTATGCATTGATCGACATAGTTGTTTGATGGCCTCCTGAGAAATATCGCTCCAAATGTTGTTAGATACTCAAAATCCCGAGACGGCTGGAGGGCCGTGCCCATAATGCACCAACTGTTCGCAACTGGGAAGAGATCCGGCGACCTTGCTGACCAAGGTAGGATTTGGCAAGCACGAAGACAAGCAGTAGAAACTCCTCTGGGCGGCAAGAAGGTCGCTGGATCTCTCCTCAAGTCAGAGCGTTTGGGGCATTACGGACAGAGTCCTCCAACCATCTTGGAATTTTGAAGATCTAACGCCTCAATTGGACACAATTTGGGGCGATATCCCTCAGGACGACACCCAACAATTCTCAATCAATGCCAAGTCTAACAACTTCTAGAGTAAGGGCCAGAGACGGACCAAAGTGTTATTGGCTTGTTCAGATTATGAAGCTCTTTCTCTTGAACTATTCACTCATTGTTTCTGAAATTCTAATCACATGTTTGTCTGTTCAAGTAAATCACATCTACCGCTTTCCGTCCTATGCGGATAATTCCTACGTAATGTGTCTTTTCTTTTTTCCATGTTTTTCTCCTTCCAGTGTAGTCGACGATGGCTGAAGCAGGGGGGGGGGGGTATTAAATTAAGATTCGTATTAACAACAGAAGCGTTGATGGACAAGAGAAATTTGTTAACATCGAATACAAACGTAAGTTAGTGGAAGTCTTTTCTGAAGGTATTTGTCTAAAATGTAGCCTTCTACAGAGTTCAAACAAGAAGAGAATAGAAGTTCTGTATGTACAGAGGAATCCTGCGGATTAGATGCGTAGATCGGATAACTTATGAGAAAATACTAAATGGAACTAGGGGAAAAATAAATGTACGGCACATCTTGGCTAAAATAAGGGATAAAATGATAAGACATATTTTGACGCATTAGGGACTAGTTAATTTAGTGATGGGGGATGTGTAAGTGACTGAAATTGTAGAGGGAGGCCAAGATGTAAGCAGGTTGAAGTGGATGTAAACTGTTGTAGTAATACAGAGATTAACAGGGTTCCGCAGGACAGAGCAGCATGGAGGAGCGCATGACACCACTCTATTGACTGACGATCACACAAACAGAATAAGCAACACCAACACCAATAATAGCTGCTTAGAGTGTGTACCACATGGAGGTAAGCGTTGAAAAGCATCTGAGAAAGTTGGAAATAAATAAGTCACCAGTTCAGGTTGGAGTCCCAGTTCAGTTTTACAGAGAATACTCTTGGGCTTGGCTTCATACTTAGCTTGCATTTGTGTTGTGGAAAGAGTCTAGAAAAACGCAGCTGACTACCTTACATAGGAAATAAGTAAAAGAAAGTATCCGCAGAATTACAGACCAATATCCTCAATGTCAGTATGTTGCGGAATTCATAACCAAATTCTGAGTTCGAATACAGATAAATATCACTGAGAGAGAAAAGTTTCTATTCGCAAATCAGCACGGATTTAGAAAGCAACACTCGTGTGAAATTCAGCTTACCCTTTTACGCACGATATCTTTCGAACTACGGATAAAGGAAAACAAGCGATTCCATAATCCCAGATTTCTCGAAAGCGTTTATCACAACGCCACATTGCAGACGAAGGTCTAAGAATACGGAAAAAGTTCGCAAATATTTGAGTGGCTTGAAGGGTTTAATAAACAGAACCTATTACGTTGCTGTAAGTGGCCAGCGTTCGTCAGAGAGAAAGGAGTTGTCAGGAGTGCTCCAGGGAAGTGTGATGGGATCGCTCTTGTTCTCGATATATGTCGGATAGGGTGAGCAGCAATCTGCATTGTTTCCTTATGACGCAGCGGTGTACGGGAAAGTATGGTCTTTTAGAGACTGCAGGAAAATACGGGACGGCTTGGACAGAATTTCTAATTGGTGTGATAAATGCAGCTTGTTATAAATATGGAAATACATAAATTAATGCAGAGGAGTGGGAAAAGCAATATTATAATGTTCAAACACAGTATCAGTTGAGTGCTGCTTCACACAGGTCCGTCGATGAAATGCCTGCATGTAACGTTGAAAAGTAAAATGAAATGGAACGAGCAAGTAATGTCGATTGTAGGAAGACGAGTAGTCGACTCGGTATACTGAAAGAATTTTAGGGAAGTGTAAGTCATCCATTCCTGAGTACAGCTCGAGTGTTTGGGATGCAAGATCAGAATGAAGGGGAATTTTTTTTAGATCTTGTAGCTACAAACTGGCCTGACCTCGTCGACGGTGTGAGTACAGACACAGGGAAACCATGTCGTCATCGTAGCAAAAATGGTTACTGGAGTTAATAAATCAGTCAAGAATGCTTGGAGAGTATTTTTTCTAGAAAGAACAGAGAAGCGGTTGCTAGCATCCCACTTACTGTTAGACAATGAATGGAGACCAAGTAGTTTCAGTATAGTGGAAGTATGTGCAAAGTGCAGACGGAGTCTAAATCGTGCTCTGGAAAAGTATGTGCTGTTAAGTGGATTAAGGACGGGAAAGATCAACCATTGCTTAATAATAAAGTTCAGAAAATACCGAGGAAGCAAAGACAGCTGCACTGTCACTTCAAAATAAAGAACGCAAATGACGACAGCCCACAGTTACCACAGATTCGGGTGTCAGTAAAAAGATCGAAGCGCTAAGCATACAAAAACACCATCGTCATTTCTTAGCAAAGGATCTAGCCGAGAACAAGAGAAAATTATGACCCTACGTAAAATCGCTAAGCCGTTCAAAGGCTTCTATCAAATGATTCGAATGGCTCTGAGCACTATGGGACTTAAATTCCGAGGTCATCAGCCCCTAGAACTTAGAACTACTTAAACCTGACTAACCTAAGGACATCACACACATACATGCCCGAGGCAGGATTCAAACCTGCGACCGTAGTGGTCGCACGGTTCCAGACTGTAGCTCTTAGAACCGCTCGGCCACTCCGGCCGGCGAAGGCTTCTATCCATTCACTCGTTGTCAAATACTGTGTGGCAATAAAAGATAACAAAGGGAAAGATGAAGTTTTCAATTTCGCATTTAAGTAACCTTCCACGCAGAAGAATCGTACAATCACACCATCCTCTGACCATCTCAAAGGTTCCCTTTTAGATGACGTATTAATAGCCATCTCTGGCGCAGAGAAGCAACTGAATGAAAGCAAATACGCCACCAGGTCCAGACAGATTCCCAATTCAGTTTACAAAGAGCATTCGACGGCTTTGGCTCCTTACTTAGACTGCATTTATCGCGAATATATCTCCCAGCGCAAAGTGGCAAACGACCGGAAAAAGGCGCAGGTGACACCTGTATGGTATAAGAAAGGTAAGAGAAAGGATCCGAAAAATTACAAACCAATATCCTTAATATCGATTTGCTGATGAATCCTTGAACATATTCTCAGTTCGAACATAAAGTTTTCTGAGCCAAAAAAGCTTCTGTCCACGAATCACCACGGTTTTAGAAGCATCGCTTGTGGGAAACTCAGTTTGCCTTTTTATCACATGATATCCTGCGAATTAAGGATGGAGGGCAACAAGAAGATTTCCGAAATCGAAGGTACGAACATACGGAAGAGGTTCCCAGATATGTGAGTGGCTCGAGGATAGGAGCGCTGTTATTGTCTACTCAAGGTGAACGACCTAAAACTTTCACTGCAAATATTGCTGACACGGAAAGTGCTATTCATGGGCGGTTTTCACAGGGCTCCTACTGTTAGCCAATCAACAGATGCAACAATACTTAAAAAGTGTATTTTTTGTGAAAACATACACATTTTAAAATGAAACAATGCCTATTGACAACAACAAACTAGAAGTAGGATAATGTAGAATGTCAATGATGTTTGTTGCACGATTATAGTGCTAGTCGTTTACGAGATATCGTATTTAAAAGAGTGCCCAAATGGACACTTGTGTGTGCCATATATCATATAGCTAGAAGGAATAATGGTCCAAAAACAGTGAAACGTTGTAAAAACTACTGCACTGTATTCAGAAAAGTTATTAAAAAGTTCAGAAGTATGTGTATTATGTCTCACATTAGCACCTCTAATAATAAAATTAAAACATTTTGGAATAGTGGCAAAAGGGAAACAGGGCAACCAAGAGCTGAGGAAGACTGTATTTCTATCAAAAAAATGGCTCTGAGCACTATGGGACTCAACTGCTGAGGTCATTAGTCCCCTAGAACTTAGAACTAGTTAAACCTAACTAACCTAAGGACATCACACACATCCATGCCCGAGGCAGGATTCGAACCTGCGACCGTAGCGGCCTCGCGGTTCCAGACTGCAGCGCCAGAACCGCGCGGCCACTTCGGCCGGCTGTGTATTTCTATCAAACTCAGTGTAAAGTTTGCTAACAAAAAGTCAGAAATAGAAAATATTTTTACTAACCATTTTTAAGTGTTGTAAAGAAAGTAGGATAAAGCTATTCATTACAAAATGCAAAGCAATATATGGAAGAGGCAATACCTACGCACTTGGATAAAACTGAAATTCAACCTACCTCTTCCACTGAAATTAGGATAATAATAAATGCGGTCAAACGTAAAAGCTCACATGGAACTGATAGCATCGCCAACAGAGTACTAAAAGCTTGGCCCCAATAGACAAGTAGGATCCTGAGCCACGTATGTAGTAGGTCACTGAAATGGGGCCCACCCAAGATCACTTTGGCAAACATTTATCGAAGGAACTCAGGATATTCACAGTACCTTAACAATACATATAGTTGCTTATGGAATTTGTTATTAATAACACATCTCAGTTCAATAATAATAGCGAAGTGCATAGCTACAACACTGCAAGAAAGGATGATATTTACTATTCTGGGTTAAATCTGACTTTGGCACAAAAAGGGGTCAATTATGCTGCCACAAAAATCTTTGGTTATTTTCTAAGTAGCATTGAAAGTCTGACAGATAGCCAACCAACATTTAAAAGAATTAAAACAATTACAAGAATTTCTGAATGACAACTCCTTCCACTCAATAGCTGAATTTTTAGATATAACGTAGTAACTGTAAAAAAATATGAAATTAAAAAATAAAATAAAGTGTACTGTGTAAAGAAAACTTATGTAAACTGACATGTTCGACATCATTATGAAATGTCATATTCATGATCTAAGGAACAAGTACGAGGTGTGGCTAGAAAAAAACCGGACTAGTACTGGTGAAACAATAAAACGAATGCAATAAGGCTGAAAGTCGCGTGGCCTGTCACGTTACTCTCGCTCCGCCTACTGCTCGAGTTTCATCTGCCTCCTGCACTCAGTCTGCCCGTGGCGTCTGTTTTAAGTAGTTGACGTTTTGTCTGTGCGTCGGAAAATGTTGAGTGTACAGAAAGAACAGCGTGTTAACATCAAATTTTGTTTCAAACTAGGAAAATCTGCAAGTGAAACGTTTGTAATGTTACAACAAGTGTACGGCGATGATTGTTTATCGCGAACACAAGTGTTTGAGTGGTTTAAACAATTTAAAGATGGCCGCGAAGACACCAGTGATGACACTCGCACTGGCAGACCATTGTCAGCAAAAACTGATGCAAACATTGAAAAAATCGGTAAACTTGTTCGACAAGATCGCCGTTTAACAATCAGAGCAGTGTATGAGTTAACAGGAGTTGACAAGGAAAGTGTTAGGCAGATTCTTCATGAAAGTTTCAACATGAACAAAGTGTGTTCAAAACTGGTTCCAAAGTGTCTCACAATTGAACAGAAGGAACGCCGAAGAATGATTTGTTCTGACATCCTGGAAAACATTGAAAGTGATCCCACCTTCTTACAAAATGTTATTACTTGCGATGAATCGTGGTTTTTTACTTACGATCCCGAAACTAAACGCCAATCGATGCATTGGAAAACTCCTGGTTCTCCACGACAAAAAAAAGCACGAATGTCAAAATCGAAATTCAAGGCAATGATGATTGTTTTTTTTTTTTTTGACATCAAAGGGATTGTGCACATTGATTGGGTACCAGAGGGACAAACAGTGAATCAGCATTACTAGATTAGCGTCCTGGCTACCCTACGTGAGCGAGTACGGAGAAAACGGAACGATTTGTGGAGAAAAAAGTCATGGATCATTCACCAAGACAATGCCCCAGCTCACAGTGCGTTGTCAGTGAAGACGTTTTTGGCAAAACACAACATTCCCATCTTAGATCATCCACCCTACTCACCTGATTTGGCCCCCTGTGACTTTTTTCTTTTCCCTAAAGTCAAGTCAGCTTTGAAAGGAACTAGATTTGAGACTGTTGAAGCAGTAAAAGAAAAAGCGACGGAAGTAATGTATGGACTTACCGAAAATGATCTGCAGCATTGCTATGAACAGTGGAAAATTCGTATGGAGCGGTGTAGAGACCGAGGAGGAGAGTACATTGAAGGAGATAACATGAAATTGTAAGTAATTGTAAATAAATGTTTTTTCCAGCATCGGTCCGGTTTTTTTCTAGCCGCACCTCGTATTAACGGAATGTAATTCAACCTACGTAGTTGCAAATAACGATGTTGTTATGTTTGCTGACAATGTGCTTGTGTGTTCCTTGAGTACATTGCGATACCAGTCAGTTAATGTGTGACAGTCCAAGCAGTAAGTTGTTAGTGGACGATGGAATTTGCAAATACAGAAAAAGTCGACATGCTCATGGTGTATGGTGAGTGCAAGAAGAACGCACCTCGTTCTAGTACGGTGTGTACGGCAAAATATCCCAATAGACATAAAACATGTCGGCAATTATTTTGTAACACCTAGACAACGTAACAGAAGGAAACAAATGGCGACAGAACAAGGGAGAATTTATGTTCTTGCTGCTGCTGTTGTTGCAGTTGATCCGCACGTTAGCTACCGCGCAATTGAACGAAGAAGTGCCATGAGTCAGGCAAGTGTCCTACGCATTCTTCATCGACATGGATTCCACCGCTATCGCATCTCTCTCCCTCAAGAGCTGCATGGAAACCATTATGAGAATCGTGTTAACTTCTTCACATGGTCATTACAACGGAATACTCCAGATGTGTCATGTATCTTGTTTAGTGATGAAACCAGGTCAGGCCAGGTAAACAGCCGAAACAGGCACTATTTGTCTGTTGACAATCCCCGTTGTATTCCTCAGGTGGTATGCAAACGTGTGTTGCAGGAGAGTGAACCATCACCTCCGCGACCCGTTTTTCACAGACGGAATATTGAACGCGCACAAGTATCGGAGCCTGCTAATAGACCATTTTCCATGGATGCTAGAAAACGTTCCTCTGCAGACTAGGATGAACTTGTGCTACCAACATGATGGCTATCCAGCCGCTGTCTACAATGACATACCAACTGCATCCGATGATATGCAACGATGCAGCCTTTTCGAACACCGCTGACATGCTAGCATGTGTGCAGTAGTCGTTTCATACTAGAATGGAAATGTGTATTGCTGCTGCCGGTAGACATTTTGAACTTAACCTATGATGGTCAACTGTCCCGTTACTGATCATAATCCACGTAACTATTGTGTGCTCTTGCGTTGTTCTTTAGTATATGCGATCACAGGTCTTGTACAAGTGTCGATGTGGAAATTTTTTCAAATACGATATCTCGTAAATGACTCGCACTAGAATCCTGGAACAAACACCACGGACATTCTAATTTATCCTATTTTTAGTTGTTACTATCTTAAATTGCATATTTTCAGAAAAAATACTCTTCCTAAGTATTACTGTAATCTGTTGACTTGGTAACAGTATGAGCCCCTGACTAGCAACCCATTTTTTGAAAACCGCACAGCAATAGTAATTACCATTTCCGCAAGTTTTAGGTTATTCACCCGGTATGCATAAATGATCTGACGGACATGCTGAGCAGCAATCTGGGGCTGTTTGCTGATGGTGCTGTAGTCAATGGGAGGATATCGTCGTCGTTAGACTGTAGGTAGATACAAAACGACTTACACAAAAATTCTACTTGGTGTGATGAAAGGCAGCTGGTTGTAAATGTAGTAATATATAAGGTAATGGAAAAACATTTCCATAATGTTCTAATACAGCATTATTTTTTTACTACTTGACACAGAAAGGTCGATTAAATACCTAGGCATATTGTTGCACAGCGATATAAATGGAACGAGCATGGAAGGATTGCAGTGGGGCAGGCGAACGCTCGACTTCGTTTTATTGGGACAGGTTTAGAAAAATGATGTTCATCTGCAAAGGACACCGGTTATAGAACACTAGTGCGACCCATTTGTAAATACTGCTCGAGCGTTTGGGATCCCCACCAGGTCGGATTAAAGGGAAGACATCGAAGCAATTCAGAGTCGTGATGCCATACTTGTTACCGGTAAGTTCGGTCAACACGCGAGTACTTTAATTTCGAATGGGAGCCCCTGAAAGGAAGACAAAGTTCTTTTCGCCAAACACTATTGATATAGAATAAATAACCGGCATTTGCTACAGATTGCAGAATGATTGTACTGCCACTACCGTGCTTCACACGTAAGAACCATGAAGGCAATGTAAGAGAAATCAGGGCTCATACGGAAGCATATAGACAGTCCTATTTCGCCAGCTCCATTTTCGAGTGGGACGGAAAGTGAATGACTAGCAATGGTACATAACGCCCTCCGCCATACACCGAGTGGTTGCTTGCGTAGTATGTAGATGCAGAAGTACCTCCTGCGCTATGTGTCATTTCCTGGATATAAGCGAAATATGCATTTTCGATAACTACTTTGCCAATCATTATTTTAATTCGTCATTTTTTTATGCGCTGGAAAAGAAAGGAACATTCACTTTAGCAGGGTGCCCACACACACCACACAAAACTTGACAAAATTCCTATACACTGTTGCTCCTACAAACTATTGGATAGCCGGCCGGAGTGGCTGAGCGGTTCTAGGCGCTACAGTCTGGAACCGCGCGACCGCTCCGCTCGCATGTTCGAATCCTGCCTCGGGCATGGATGTGTGTGATGTCCTTAGGTTAGTTAGGTTTAAGTAGTTCTAAGTTCTAGGGGACTGATGACCTCAGAAGTTAAGTCCCATAGTGCTCAGAGCCATTTGAACCATTTTGAACTAATGAATAGTCGGCAATATAATGTCTATTGATGGTTTTCAGCTGCTGTACAGTACACAATTGTATCCGTAGTTGTAGAACAACTAAAATAATTGTGAGGTGTACATAGTCCTTTTCACTGAGGAAAACTCGCGCGAGACCTAGTTGCATTAGGGGAACCACTAGACACCAAACTGGGCATGGTCTGTTAGAAATCGTTGTTATTATTGATATCCAAGTCATACAAGTTGTGTAATTTGGCGGGAAATAACCCGAAACTCTAGCAGTAATAACGAAAACAAAACATTTACGTGCTGCTGCACACCATTCATATTTTACGCCTCAATATGGAGATGTTCATAAAGACGTCCAATAACTACAGACCATACTAGTTAGCATGATTATGACGTCAGACGAATCCTTAATCAGCATTTGGCAGGTCAGACGCTCTAGACTGATCACAATAGGTAAAATTTTCTCATCAATGTAAATTGACTGAGTTACAACCCGTTAAACGTAGTAACATGTAACTAAGTTTGCACTACACATGGTTATTGTCGTTGTTGTGGTCTTTTGTCCGACTTGTGTGATGCACCTCTCCATGCTATTTAATCCTGTGCAAGCCTCTTCATCTCCAAAAAATTATTGCAGCCTGTATCTTTTCGATCTCTTGATCTCCCTCTCCAATTTTTGACCCTCACACATCCCTCCAGTATTAAACTGGTGATCCCTTGATGCCTCAGAACATGCCCTACCCACCAATACCTTCTTTTAGTCAAGTTGTGCCACAAATTTCTTTTCTTTCTAATTCTATTCAGTAACTTCTCAGTAGCTACATGATCTACAAATCTAATCTTCAGCATTCTCCTGTAGCACCACATTTCAAAAGCTTCTATTCTCTCCGTGTCTAAGCTATTTATCGTCCATGTTTCACTTCCATACATGGCTACATTCCAAAGAAGTGTCTTCACAAAAGAGTTCCTAACACTTAAACCTATACTCCGTGTTAAAAAATTTCTCTTCTAACATCTGAACGTGGTTTATGAGGCCAGAAAAAGTCAAGCCATGAAGTACACGCAATCAACAAAGTAACGTAAGAATCCACTTAATTTTACATGTTATATCCTAGCCAGTAATGCCACCCGAGCTCGCTGCCAAAAGGTTGGCAGCATCAAAGTCCGGACGCCGTCCGCATAAGCAGCGCCAGCGAGAGAGGAAATCGCCGCAAGTCTGCGCGCGCCACCGCTGTCTTCTGGTTTCTTAAGCGCTGGAGTCGCGAGCGCTAGGACAGTTCTGTATCCGCCGCTCAGTTGTATACTCGCCACCGAATTGTGTACTTGCTAGTCAGTTGTGTGTTCATCGCAGCAGAGTTGTTGTGTGTCGTCAGCCGACGCTGACCTAGCCGCTCCGACTCGAACTAGACAGATTTCTGTAGACACGGAGTTCACTACTGTGTTTCTGTATCTTCGTTAATAAAGATAAGTACCGACTTTTATTTAATCAGAGTGTTTGGGTTTTCATCTTTCTGTTCACTGTTCCAGCGGACCGGACGGCCCGCTATTAAAAGTGTGGCGGTGACTTCGTAAGCCGTTTCTACAGCGAATTGTTTGTCGCTACGAACGCCGCCACAAAACTGGCGACTCGTGTGCAGGGCTGGTTCAACTTGTTTCTGGTTATACTAATTATGGCGATAAAATTTTGGGGGCTGGTTTAATTTGTGTTCACTATGTCTGCCGAATTACAACAGTTGATCTTGTTACAGAGTCAGCAAATACAAAGCCTGGTGGAAGCAATCTCCAAACAAGCGGCTAATCCTCCACCACAAAAGGAACAAGCACAGGCAGCACCACCTTTCCGTGCTTTTGATGCTTCAAGAGAAGAATGGCGAGAATATTTCGCGCAGTTGCAGGCGCACATGACAGTCTACAAAATCACGGGTACTGAGCGGCAGCTTTATTTAATTTCCACTGCAAGCGTGGAAGTCTATCGACTACTTTGTAAGTTGTTCCTGGATTCCAAGCCGGAAGCTTTAGACTATGACGTTGTTGTTAACAAGCTGGCTGAGTATTTCGAGTCGCGAGTTCATGTGGCAGCAGCCAGATTCAAGTTCTTCCGATTAAAGAAACTGCCACATCAATCTAATACACAGTGGTTAACAGATTTACGGGGCCTCACCCGTCAGTGCCGATTTAATTGTGTCTGTGGAGCTTCCTACAGTGATGTCATGTTACGAGACGCTATTACTCAAAACATTGCAGATTCTCGTATTCGTGCTGCTATCTTAAAGTTGCCTGACCCGTCATTAGAGACTGTGATGAACATCATTGAAGCCCAAGATACTTTTGACTATGCTGAGTGTGAGTTAGATCAGCCATGTATTTCTCAAATTGCCTGTGCTAAGCAAGTTATGTCACGCCCGCGGCCCCACCGGCAGAGTCAGACTGTAAACACTAGCCGGCCGCGTCATGTTAAACACATTCGTCAGCCGCGTGTGCAAAATGATAGAGTTAAGTCTTGCCCTAAGTGTGTTCTTGCTCATCCTCGTGAACGTTGCCCGTTAAGAAACGCGGTTTGTCACTTTTGTCAAAGGAAAGGACACATCCAGACTGTTTGTTTGCGTAAACGCAAGAACAATTCTAGTGCTGCCCAGCCCATGGATATTCATGTTCTTCACAGCCAGCCCGCCCAGAAGGTCGCGTTTAAAGACTCTTCCACGGTTCGTGTGGGTAATAAACTTGTTCGCAATAAACCACCCACCCAGCCCTCTGCTATGCGACCCAAGCGTAATTCAAACGCTGTAAAAAGTAATGTACAGACTGCAAGTGAAGCGGGAGTTGTTGTTCCACCCGCCCAACCCACGAGTTGTCGTAAGCAGCGCACACGCGCTAAACGCGCTGATTTTGTGTCTTCCGCTTCCACTGCACCGATCCAGAGACAGTGTAATAAACTATTTGTGAAGCTACGCATCCAGGATAAGACCTTCAATTTTCAATTAGACACTGGTGCGTCTGTGACTCTCATAAATAGTGCTACGTATGCGGCTATCGGCCGCCCTAAACTTTCAGCGGCAAAACATTCTTTGGCTACTTATAGTGGAGAACAAATTCCTGTGTTAGGTGTATGTAGCGTGCCAGCCACATTCCGTGGCAATATAAAAACAGTTTCATTCACAGTGCTCCGCGCTACAGACAGTGTAAACATTTTCGGATTAGACTGTTTTGACTTGTTTGGCCTATCTATCCAAGACAATGTGTTGCAAATTAATCCTGTTGTTGTTCCTCAAGACGGCTTAACCGATTTGTGTAACCAATACAGTGACATATTTAAAGACGAACTAGGTTGTGCTGCGAACTTTGCCGCTCATATTACGTTAAAAGATAATGCTCAGCCTCGATTTTTTCGTGCTCGTCCAGTGCCTCACGCCCTCCGGGCACCTGTAGCAGATGAACTTCGTCATTGGCAAAACAACGGTGTTATTCAACCCGTTTCAGCGAGCCAGTGGGCTTCTCCCTTAGTTATTATAAAGAAACCGTCTGGCAGGTTACGTTTGTGTGCTGATTTTAAGTCGACAGTTAATCCTCAGACTGTCATTGATTCTTTTCCTTTGCCGAGACCGGACGAGCTGATGGATAAGTTAGGGGAAGCTCGTTTCTTTTCCAAAATTGATCTCCGTGAAGCATATTTGCAATTGCCCCTCGACGAGCAATCACAACAGTATTTTGTCATAAACACGTCGTTGGGGTTGTTCCGTTTTCTGCGTTTGCCTTTTGGTTGTGCGTCAGCTCCAGCTGTTTTTCAGCGTTTTTTGTCACAACTTCTGGCTAATGTGCCATCGTGTTGCAACTATTTAGACGATATTGTTGTGTCCGGTCAGACGCCTGCTAAACATTTCCGTAATTTGGAGTGTTTGTTTACAGTGTTGTCTCAGGCAGGCCTACGTTGCAACATCGATAAATGTTCATTTTTCCTTACGGAGATGGAGTATCTGGGACATGTTATTAATGCTCAAGGCATTCATCCCTCCCAGTCACATTTAGCAGCTATTCGTGATTTGCCCGCCCCTCGCAATCTGCATGAATTGCAAGCAGTTCTTGGCAAATTGACATATTATATTAGGTTTATACCGAATGCATCACAGATTGCTGCACTGTTGCATCGTCTCCGCCGTAAGAATGTTCCGTTTGTGTGGTCAGCTGATTGCCAATCAGCCTTTCAGCAGCTTAAAGAGGCTTTATTGAATGATCGTTGTCTGGTCCATTACGACCCTAACAAGCCTCTGGTGTTAGCTTGTGATGCCTCTTCTTTCGGCCTCGGTGCTGTGTTGTCCCACCGAGTCGGTAACACCGAACGTCCTATTGCGTTCGCATTTAAATTGCTAAACAAAGCTCAGTGTAATTATAGCCAATTGGACAAGGAAGCGTTGGCTATTGTGTTCGGTGTCACAAAATTCCATCACTACCTCTATGGTAGACCATTCTATTTAGTAACAGATCACAAGCCCCTGACGTCCCTGTTTCATCCGTCTAAACCAGTTCCTCAGCGGACAGCTCAGAGACTACAACGTTGGGCTCTTTTGTTATCACAATACCAGTATGAGATACTGTATCGCCCTACAGCTCAGCATGCAAACGCTGACGCGCTTTCTAGATTGCCGATTGCTGCGGATGATGTCTTCGATTCCTCTGACGACTCTTGCCATCAGATTGACGCCGATGAGCATCAATCCCTCCGGGATTTTCCGATTGATTATCGTCAGGTGGCACGTGAGACAGCTACGGATCCTCATCTGAGTTTACTATTACGTTTTGTTCAACGTGGTTGGCCGTCCAAGGCAAAGGACATATCGGATCCTGTGGTTCGTCGCTATTATCCGCAACGTCATCTGTTGGCTGTTTCGCACGGAGTTTTGTTGTTACGCACCGAGAATGACCAGCTTCGTGTAGTGGTTCCCCAAGTGCTTCAATCCAAGGTCCTCGACTTGTTGCATCAAGGTCATTGGGGAGTGGTCCGCACCAAGCAGCTTGCCCGCCGTCATTGTACATGGATCGGCATTGATAAGCAGATTACGCAGATGTCTACAGATTGTTCGACGTGTGCCGAACACCAAGCTGCTCCGCCTCAACGCTATTTTGAGTGGGCACGCCCTGCCGGTCCCTGGCAGCGAGTACATATTGATTTCGCTGGTCCATATTGGAATTCTCGTTGGCTCATCGTGATAGATGCATTTAGTAATTTTCCGTTTGTTGTGCCCATGCAGTCTACAACGTCTGCACAAACTATACAGGCGTTGACTTCATTTTTTTGTCTTGAGAGTCTTCCGGAAGTTTTAGTGTCTGACAATGGTCCACAATTTACCACTGCTGAATTTGAAAGTTTTTGTTCCGCCAATGGCATTCGCCATGTTCTTACTCCGCCGTTCCACTCTCAATCGAATGGTGCAGCGGAACGTTTCGTACGCACATTCAAGGATCATATGGACCGCCTTCGTGCTACGCACTCTCGTCAGCAGGCCCTCATCACGTTCCTGTCGTCGTACCGGACCACGCCACGCGACGGCCCTTCGCCTGCGGAGCTTCTCCACGGCCGTCGTCATCGCACCCTACTACGGTTGTTGCACACCCCGGATCGACCCGCCGCTTCTGAGCATCGCACGCGTTTTCAGCGCAACGACGCCGTTTTTTTTCAGAGTTTATCACGGTCGCCGTCGTTGGGAACGTGGTACCGTGATAAGTGTCCAGGGTCGCGGTTTTTATACTGTTCAAGGTGCTACTGGGGTGCACAGGAGGCATCAGAACCAGTTGCGCCGCGCTGGCCGCCCGGATTCTGCCGCTCGTTCTTTGTCCACGGATTTGGTCCGCGGCTGGTTCCAGCCGCGCCTTCCGACTTCGCTGCCGCCCCCAGGGCAGCAGCAGCAGCCGTCGCCGCTACCACGCCGACAGCCCGTCCCGTTGATGCCTCCCGCGGAGCTTCATCCGGGAGCGCCCCAGGTGGTCGCTCCGGCGCCTGCGGTCCCTCTTCAGTCGCCACCGCCTTCGGAGCTGATGGACGTCGACCCCTCAGCCGGGCCACCTTCCCAAGCGGTGGCTGTGCAGCCTGTCCTGCAGCCGCTTTACTTGGGCACCCCCAAGGAGTCTGACACCGCAGCGCCTTGTCCGGCGCCCACTCAGCAGCCGTCGACGCAGCGTCAGGAGACGCTGCCTCTCTTCGTGGGTCCCGACGCCCCGTCGCGTCCAGTACCAGAAGCTGCGCCCGTGGTCACAGGCGTGCACCCTGACCTCGGTTTTCAGTCGGTGTTTCCCGAGGCCCCGCGCAGCCAATGCTGGGGTGCGGACCGGGGACTGCCACCGACAACAGTCTCCGTCCCGGTCTCTTCTGCTACGCCTGCGGCCAGACCCCTCCCCCGCCGTCGACGCTCGCCACGTCATTATTCAACGACGGTGCGGCGATTTGGGGGGGAGGAGTGTTATATCCTAGCCAGTAATGCCACCCGAGCTCGCTGCCAAAAGGTTGGCAGCATCAAAGTCCGGACGCCGTCCGCATAAGCAGCGCCAGCGAGAGAGGAAATCGCCGCAAGTCTGCGCGCGCCACCGCTGGCTTCTGGTTTCTTAAGCGCTGGAGTCGCGAGCGCTAGGACAGTTCTGTATCCGCCGCTCAGTTGTATACTCGCCACCGAATTGTGTACTTGCTAGTCAGTTGTGTGTTCATCGCAGCAGAGTTGTTGTGTGTCGTCAGCCGACGCTGACCTAGCCGCTCCGACTCGAACTAGACAGATTTCTGTAGACACGGAGTTCACTACTGTGTTTCTGTATCTTCGTTAATAAAGATAAGTACCGACTTTTATTTAATCAGAGTGTTTGGGTTTTCATCTTTCTGTTCACTGTTCCAGCGGACCGGACGGCCCGCTATTAAAAGTGTGGCGGTGACTTCGTAAGCCGTTTCTACAGCGAATTGTTTGTCGCTACTAACGCCGCCACAAAATTACAGAACAGGAGTGACCCATGAGGTCTTCAGCTTCCATGTGAAAGCTCGTGGATTACTGCTAAGATTATTGAATTCAGGTGGTACCTTATTGAAAATGGATGCAGCGGTATACTGGACACCTTTCTGCACGAGAGTTACGGAAGTCCGATCAAAATGCAGATCGGATTTCTGCAGAATATTAACTGAGTGAAAGCTGCTTATTATTGGGAATAAGCTAATATTGTTAACAGGAAATGACAGTAACTAATATACATATTGAGAGGCCAGTGTCAAAAAAAATAAAAAAGAAATAAAAAAGAAACAGACTAGTAAACAGGGATCACAAGAGGTTCGCGAACGTCCACCACTTCATTCCCGAACCGTCAGTTTCTGAGCCAAAAATATCCTTTTACAATGGGAAAAGTTACCCCAAAATATAATACCATAGACATAAGCGAATGAAAATAAGCAAAGTAGACGATCACTTACTTCAGATACCGTTCGAATAACAAAGAAATGCAGCATGAAGTCTTTGAACGAGATCATGAACGTGGGCATTCCACGACCGTTTACTATCTGTCTGGACACCTATATATCTAAGCTGTTCAGCTTCACTAATCACATGCCCATCCTCGGTTTTGTTGAATTGTGTTAGAAACTGTAAAAACTGAGACTTAATGTGATTTAGCGATAGTATATTTTCTACAAGGCATGAACTTGGATCATGAACTGCACCATTTGAAACCGAGCCAATGTAGCACACAATATGCTTTACTACCATCTGTCATCAGCAGAAAAAGACATTTTAGTGCTACCCACAATACTAGAGGGCATATCATTTATACACACATAAAAAAATGTTTCGCTTCACCGCGGTTCCGAGAGTTCCAGAACCTGTACAGAAAATTGGAATAGAGATCAACATAAACATCATTTTCGCCCTTTTTATTGCCCATGAAAACCACTAATTGCATGTTGTACCACCATATAGCGAGACCTTCAGAGGTTGAGGTCCAGACTGCTGTACACATCGGCACCTCTGACACCCAGTAGAACGTCCTCTTGCACTAATGCATGCCTGTATTCGTCGTGGCATACTATCCACAAGTACATTAACGCACTGTTGGTCCAGATTGTTCCACTCCTCAACGGCGATTCAGCGTAGATCCCTCAAGTGGTTGGTGGGTCACGTCGTAGATAAACTGCCCTATTCAAATGGTTCAAATGGCTCTGAGCACTATGGGACTCAACATCTGAGGTCATCAATCCCCTAGAACTTAGAACTACTTAAACTTAACTAACCTAAGTACATCACACACATCCATGCCAGAGGCAGGATTTGAACCTGCGACTGTAGCGGTCGCGCGGATCCAGACTGAAGCGCCTTGAGCCGCTCGGCCACACTGGCCGGCAAACTGCCCTTTTCAATCTATCCCAGGCATGTTCGATAGGGTTCATGTCTGGAGAACATGCTGGCCACTCTAGTCGATCTATGTCGTTATCCTGAAAGAAGTCATTCATAAGATGTGCACGATGTGGGCGCGAATTGTCGTCCATGAAGACGAATGCCTCGACAATATGATGCCGATATGGTTGCACTATCGGTCAGAGGATGGCATTCACGTATCGTACAGCAGTGCCGGCGCCTTCCTTGACTGCCAGCGGCGTACGTTGGCCTCACATAATGCCACCCCAAAACAGCAGGGACCTTGCTGCACTCACTGGACAGTGTGTCTAAGGCATTCAGCCTGACCGGGTTACCTCTAGTTGAAGGCATATGCGACACTCATATGTGAAGAAAACGTGAGTCAATCCTGAACGGTCCATCCAGCATGTTGTTGGACCCTCTGTAACGCGCTGCATGGTGTCGTGGTTGCAAAGATGCAACTCGCCATGGACGTCAGGGGTGAAGCTGCGCATCATGCAGCCTAAGGCACACAGTTTGAGCCGTAACATGACGTCCTGCGGCTGCGCGAAAAGCATTATTCAACAGGGTGGCGTCGCTGTCAGGAGTCCTCCGAGCCATAATGAGTAGGTAGCAGTCATCCACTGCAATAGTAGCCCTTGGGAGGGCTGAACGAGGCATGTCATCGACAGTTCCTGTCTCTCCGTCTCACTCCATGTTCGAACAACATCGCTTTGGTTCACTCGGAGACGCCTGCACACTTCACTTGTTGAGAGCCCTTCTTGGCACAAAGTAAAAATGCGAACCGCGGTATTGACTGCCTAGTCATGGTTAAATTACAGACAATGCGAGTCATGTACCTCCTTCCTTGTGGAATGACTGGAACCGATCGGTTGTCGGACTCCCTCCGTCTAATAGGCGCTGCTCAAGCATTGTTGTTTACATCTTTGAGCGGGTTTAGTGACATCTCTGAACAGTCAACGTCTATCTTCAGGAGTTCAGGGAAATGGGATGACGCAATTTTTTTTGGTGTGTGTATAAATAAGGAACAGGAGTAGCCTCAACACTGATCCCTGGGTTAGCCCCCTTTGACCATACCCCATTCAGGCCCCACATCACAATCCTTCTCAACAATGTGAATAACGATCTTTTGCTGTCTGTCGTTAAAGTAAGAGGTGAACCAATTGTGAGCTATTCCCCATATTCTGCAATGGTCCAACTTCTGAAGCAGTATTTTGTTATTATCACAGTCAAACGCTGTAGTTAAATCAAAATATATGCCCAGCGATCTAAACCTTTCGTTTAACCCGTGTCCGCAGCTCGTGGTCGTGCGGTAGCGTTCTCGCTTCCCGCGCCCGGGTTCCCGGGTTCGATTCCCGGCGGAGTCAGGTATTTTCTCTGCCTCGTGATGACTGGGTGTTGTGTGCTGTCCGTAGGTTAGTTAGGTTTAAGTAGTTCTAAGTTCTAGGGGACTGATGACCATGGATGTTAAGTCCCATAGTGCTTAGAGCCATTTGAACCATTTTGTTTAACCCGTCCAGTACCTCACATAGATAAGAGTATGTAAAATTTTCAGTTTTTAAACGACTTCTAAAGCCGAACTGTACATTTGATAGCAAATTATGTGATATAAAATGATCAATTTTGCTTACAGCCTTTTCAGTAAATTTAACGAACACTGATGGCATAGAAATAGGTCTAAAATTGTCTAAATTATCCCTTTATCCATCTTTATATAGAGGCTTTACTACTGACTACTTTAATCGTTCCGGAAACTGGCCATTTCTAAATGAAAAATTACAAATATGGCGAAGTACAGGGCTAACATGTGGAACACAGTACTTTAGTATTCTGCTAGGCACTCCATCATATCCATGAGATTTCTTAGTCTTCAGTGATTTAATCATTGACTCAGTCTCCTCCTCCTCTGTACCTCAGAGTAGTATTTTGGGCATCAATCTCGGAAAGACATTTGTGAAGAGAGTTATGTGATTCCCCGCAGAAACTAAATTTTTATTTAATTCACCAGCAAAGCTCAGAAAATGATTGATAAATACTGTACATATATCTGATTTATCAGTAACAGAAATATTTTTACCGCGAACTGACTGTATCGTCGACCTTGGGCTGCTGACCAAACACCTCCTTCTCAACTGACCATATGGTTTTAATTTTATCCTGTGAATTAGCTATTCTATTTACGTACCACATACTCTTTGCCTTCCTAACAACGTTTTTAAGCACCTTACAATACTGTTTGTAATGTGCTACTATAGCTTGATTGTGACTACTTTAACGCTTTGATATAATTCCCATTTTGTTCTACATGAAATCCTTATCCCATTAGCAATCCACCCAGGCAGCCTTTTACTGTTAGTGCCCAGCTTAGAAAGTTCTAATGGAAAGAAACTCTCGAAGAGCTTAAGAAAATGTCTTAAGGAAAGTATTATATTTATCATCTATGTTACCGGCACCATAAACGTCCTGACACTCTTGTTCCTCGATGAGGTTTAAAAAGCTCTCTGTTGCCGTTGGATTAACTTTCTTACATAGTTTGTAATTATATGTGATATCTGTTTGAGTACAAAAGTCTTTTAGTATTAGAATTTGGGCATCATGGTCTGAAAGGCCATTCACCCTTTTACTAACAGAATGCCCATCTAGTAATGAAGAATGAATAAAAATATTGTCTATGGCTGTCTTACTGTTCCCCTGCACGCTAGTTGGAAAAAATACAGTCTGCACCAGATCATATGAATTTAAGAGATCTATAAACATTGTTTTTCTTGCACAATCATAAACAAAATTATTATTGAAGTCACCACATATAATTAATTTCCGGTGCTTCCTATAAATTGAATCAAGAACCCTCTCTAACTTGAGCAGTACTGCTCTGATGTCAGAGTTAGGGGCCCTATAAGCAGTAACAATTAGAAGTTTAGTTTCACTAAATTCAACTGCCCCTGTACAACATTCAAAAATTTGTTCATTGCAGTGCCGTGATACGTCTATGGACTCAAATGGAATACTGTTTTTTACGTACATGGCCACTCCCCCACCCTGCAAGTACCTCCTTGAAAAATAGCCAACTAATCTGTATCCTGGTAAAGAAAGCCGCTGAATTGTAAAATTATTTAAGTGGTGCTCTGATATACCAGTAATTTCACAGTCAAAATCTATAATCAGTTCACCAACTTTATCTCTAATACCTCTTACATTTGATGAAATACGCTAATTCCTCCTCTACTTGGAAACACGACGTCCTCTGAAGGTGATTCCTTAGTTGGAGGGACTTTCTTTAAGCAGGTATACCTATCAGGTGACTTCAATTTAAAAAGGTGCAGCTTTAACACCAACTACTACAGGAACTTTTCCATGAGTCATCCCACCACCATCACCTACTAAACTGTCACCTATAAGCTTTGTCAGCCTCCCCTTCCTATACCAACTGAGGTGCAGATCATGCCTAGTGAAATCTGATATACTGTTAGACTCAACTGGCACCACTGCAATGTGACCCGTGCCTTATACCATCAGTGCCTTTTCCAGCCCCATGTTAACGCATCTAGCAGCGGCCTTAAGATGAGGCCGATCATGAAGCTGAAACAGTTGCACGGTATGCACATTAGCGCCACCAGTTTGAGTAGCTATCTTTACCAGGTCACCACCTACATCATATTTCCCGTCCCTATCAAGACTGCTCCCTGCTCCACACACTATCACTACCTGATCATCCTCCGTAAAATTCCTACAGAACTCCCCCATGCTGTCAGTCACCTGAGCCAACCCTGCACTAGGCTTCACAGTGCTGGTAACCTGGGGCTCACTTCCCAACACTTCTTGCAACTGCTGGCCCACACCTCTACCGTGGGAACTACCTAGCAGCAGAACCTTCTTCTTTCTGTTTCACTTTGCAACTGACTTAGGTCTCCTAACTGCTGAGGACTGCTGCATGTTTCCTACACCTACAACTACAAGTGGCTCCTCTCCACTCAACTCTGACAGTTGGTCAAATCTATTGCATATGCGCAAAGTACGACTATATGAACACCTCCTCCTCCTAG